>NW_010547879.1:20687-36136 GCF_000687285.1 Phaethon lepturus | reverse complement strand
AGCGTCCGCTCCGCCGGGGACAGCGGTTTCGGCCGCTCTCATCTTCCGCCAGCCTCGAGAAAAGGAGCCCTCTCCTTCCTCCCCTTCTGAATATACACACACACACGCACGCGCCTATATATTATCTCCATATATATCTCTGTATCTGGCTGCAGCCCACCTCCCTCCTCCTCGCGTCAAAGCCTGTAACTCCAGCGCGTCTTGCCTCGGCGCCCCGCGCGCCCGTTCCCACCAGCGGGCCGACGACGTGGCGTGGCCAAGGTGCCAGCAAACCCTCCCGGCTCAGCGGCAGCCTCCAGGAAGCTGCCTTATCTGTGATCAAACTTGCCCCGCTTTTTCCCAACCTCACTCCCTTATATTTGGCTCGCCCTCCTGGGATGTTTGAAATGAGATTCTAATTTCTTCAGGCCAGGGATGATCTTTTATCGTGTCTCGTACAACCCTTACCACACTGGGGCCCAGGCAGCATGGGACCTGCAGGCATAATTACAGTCCCGACGATAAACACCAGTCATACTGTTTGTCTCCCCGTTCAGGCTGCCATGCTGTGCTGTAACCGAACTTGCTGATTGTTTTTAAAAGGCAGGTGTGTACTTCGGGCCTGACGCAAGGCTGTCCTACATTCTGCTCTGGGTCACGCTGGGCTCTTTGGATTCAACACTGAAGAGCAATGGTAATCCTCCAGCCTCACGCGCTGCAGGGCTCCGGCTCCTCACCGTCCCCAAAAGACCTGAGACCCCTGCGCCGCACAGCATGTCAACACAGCGAGTGGGTACGATGCTCACCCAGAGGACGCGCCCATTTGTTTGTCTGCTCTGAAGGAGGGGTGAGCTGATGCAGTCTTCTCGTTTAACTTTGTGAACCGCAGCATTTCCCGAAGGCTGTCAGCCTGGCTGTGCCTGGCACAGCTGACATGCTGGGTACCTTTCTCCTGATTTTACCATTAATAAGCATGTGGTAAGCGCTGGTGCCGGACGGCGCTGTACTGCCAGCACCAGAGACTCCCATTGAGGAGACATGGGAGGACAAGATGACTCCTCTCTGACTCTCAGATTAGCATATGTCAAGTCAAGCTGGTCGCTCCAGCTGTGCACATCACTACAGGGTAGATACATCAGCACATCCCGAATTGCCAATCTGCAGCTGCAGCTCACTCAGTGGTCAGCCTGCCCCATGGGCGTGATGCCCCAGGACTACCAGCATCTCCAACGACCACCCCAGTGCTTGCAGACGCTGCCGGCACATGATGCTGCTGTGGAGCTGCACCACAGACACAAACTTCTACAGAGATCAGATCCCAAGTTTTCCTCAAAGCGACCTGCTTAAAAAGGGCAAGTCTTTAGCTGTGGAGAGAGGGACAGAGGTGTCACTGCCTGCTCATGTTCTGTTGGCAGATCACTCCGGGAAGGCCAGGGGATGCACTGAGACCCTGGAGGACAGCCCTCCTTCCAAATGCTACTGCAACTGTACCAGCAATCCCTGTCAGAGCGCTGAGGCTGACAGGGCTGCATATCCATGCACTCAAGACCCCTTGGTATGTGTCACCCCAACCCTGGAGGTGAGTTACCATCACGCATCCAGAATGAAAACTCAGGAATACGTCCCTTCCTTCTGCTCACTCTGTCCTTTGAATACTAATCATTTCTTCTTCTTAAGTCTCTACAGGGTCCTCAGATGCTCATTTTCAGGCCCTCTCAAAAGCATGGCTTGGAAAAACGCAGAACACATCCATACCTGGCATTGGGCAGATGCCCATCTGAACACTGGAGAGAGCTACAGAAGAGTCTGTTCTCTGAACATCACTGAGATCAGAGAAAGCTGGGCCTCTCATCTGCTGAGCAAACAGCAGTTGCATAAATTGAAACTGCCTCAGGCTCGCTGGAGTAAACTCACACACCCAGTGTGTCCTGGAGTTCAGGCATTTTAGAGAAGAAAAGTGCGGAAATCTCCTTGTCTGCTAGGGCCAGTTCACTGCTCCACCTTTTTCGGCTCTCCTCTGGCAGGTTGTCATCACTCCTTGCCTCTTGCACCGTCCTCCCCTGCCATGCAATCTGGGCAGGTTTCCAGGCTCCAGCTGGAGAATACTGACTTGATTAGATTTGATTCACAAAGGCATTTCACAACACGTGTTCACCTAAACAAAATAAAAGTCCTGGACCTAAGGATCATAATTAAGGGCGGGAAGATCCTTTTGAAGCAAACTACTGCTAAGTCACCAAATTTAAAATAATATAGTTTCCTGCCAAAATCCCCTGCTGAGGAAGAAGTTCATATAAGTTCAGCTGCTCAACCCATGACGTCTTGAAATAACAGGTAACATGTTTTTGGCTTTTGTATCCCTTAAACATACAGCCTCCTATTCCAATTTTGTCAAATTAAGCACTCGTCAGATATGCAGGAGGCTTTAGCCATATCTTCAGGCCTCAGACAAACAGGATGCCACCAAGGATGAGGAGGACATTGCAGCTCCTACTCCTTCACCTCTGGTTCTCTTTGCTTGGACTCCCAACTGATGTGTCCAACACACACACATGACACACGAGCTAATCACATACACAGCAGTGCTCGGTTCCAAATAACCTCTGCTCAGGCTGACCTGGGAGGGAAGACCCCATGGCCCAGTTCCATGGCACGGTGTCTCGGTCATGCTGAAAATTCACTTTTTCTCCCCAGCTGTTTTCCCAGTAGCTAGAGAAAGGTGGGATTGAGCTGGCTCCTTTCTGCAGGCTAGCAGTGTTTGATGATTACAGCTGCGTTAATAGCGTGGTCTGCCACCCCAACCTCTCCATATCAAATCATGTTCAGTTCCATGTCTCACAGCATGCTGCTCACCTTACAAAGCATGCTGCACGAGAAGAAAACCAATGGTGACATACTGACACCCTTCCTGGGTGCTCAAGGAGGATGTCAGAGGCGACTGTGTTGGAATGAGGACTGGCAAGCGCCATTTGCAAGCTGCTGTCTCTCCTGGTGGAGAGGTTGGCCTCCCTGACTGAATCAGCTACGAGCCCCTCCTGAAGCACTCACAGATGCCGGGGCCAGGCTGGCCTTGGCTCCAGCCCTTCTGGCAGCTTCATTCTTGAAAGGAAACCACTGCGAGGACACATTCAGTTTCCTCTCCATGTGCCCACTTAAACCATTCAGAAGAATAATCTCTACCAAATGTACTTTCTTCAGAAGCAGTCCAAAGCCTGCTCTGTGGATCCCAACAACAACATGCTCATTAAAAACTTCCTGTTATGCTGAGATGAAAGTGCTCTTGAGGAATGGGTCAAAAAAAGGGGGTACAATCAAGAGCACAACAATAAATTGATGGAGAAAGGAATCCACAGTCAGACATACCACTCCTTCACTAGGATAGAGATGCTTCAGTCTTGCTGGAAAATGCTCGGAGGCAAAGCAAGAGCTGTTCCTGAGCAGAGGAAAACATGCAGGCATGCATTTCACTGGCCTGTGGACACTCTTCATATGATGGAAAATGTGCCTGCGGCCCACCATGACAGGTCCCCAGGAGAAGGCCATGGTTGAGGTGGACCTCTGAGAAGTGCAAGAGACTGGCCTGAAGCTCAGCACTGTTCCTGTCAGCTCCCAGCCTTGCTGATGGGTTTCAGGCAGGGTCAGGTGCAACACGGGGCTGTGCTGCTGCGGTAACCACAGCACCCATGCCTAGACTCAGGCACAATCCTCCTTATCCTCTGGGGAAGCATGGCCCCTGGCTCACCAGGTGGGTCCGGTGCCCCACACTGCAACATGAGACCAGAGGAAATGCTTTTGGCCGTCTCAAAATGAGGCACTTTGATCATTCTTTTAACTGGAAATTTAAGCGAAGTTGAGACCATTGTGCAAAAAGTTTCCACGTCAATGAATCAGCTTCTTCCAAAGGGAAAAGCTGTGCCATTTGAAAAACGTTAGCCCGTTATACCTAACAAGCCCTCCCCCAGAGACCTCGCAATTAAGGCCTGAGACAAGCTGAAGCAGGCAGGCAAAATAAACCCCGGGTTCGGAGGTACCAATTAAGCAAGCAGAGCAGAAATCTAAGTTTACCACTGGCCTGACAAATGCCAGAGAGGAAGAATTTGTTGGCATATTTCAAAATTAGACTTAAAAGAAGAAGAGCTGGTTAATTTGAACCAAGCAGCCTCGCTAGGCTGAAAAATGATGAAATAGCCCTTTGCGTGTTCCTGCCTTCCCCTTTTATGCATAGGTCATAAATAATTAACTGCCTCTTTGTCTTCAGCCCTTGATGAATTCTGGGGTGTAATAACAGGAGTAGCCGATGGTATCTCAACTGTTCTCTCTTCAGACAATACCAAGCTCTCGCATGTAACCCTGTGGTGGCATGGAGCGGGTTCTCCTTATCCTCCCGGTCAGGTTTCTATCCTATCCTCCTCTTGTGCATGTAATTATCCTCTAGAGCCACATTTGTGGAAGCAACAGGCACACACACCACCCAGCAGCGCCATACGGACTGGCAGATTTGCTAAGGCTGGGCTTTAATTATACAGTAGGTGTCCTTCAGCAGCAGTCACCAGCCCTGGACAATAACAGCAAGCAAGCAACACCCTGTAGGCCAGCTTCCCCATTAGGTTTTTTTATTATTTGTGGGGCCATGCGTCACATGGGAGTACCTAGCAAGTAACATGTCACATGCAGGTGTTGAGTCTGGAGACCGACGGAGCAGACAAAAACATATTTTCTTTGGCCATAATCCAAGCCACCCTGGAGAGACAAGGCGGGTTCTCACCCCCATGGCAGTCATCCTCACAGCCAGGCAGGCTGGGAGCTGTGCAGGACTGGGCTCACCAGGCCATGTTTGGTAGAGAAAAGTGATTTCCTGTGATTTTGTTGAAGCTTGGTACAGCTTGGGACGTTGTGGCAGGTCAGTGCCTGCTGCCTGGTAAGCAGGTGACTCAGCTGTCCATTGGCACCCACCTCTGTATGGGGCTGAGTGCCCTTGGGGCTGCGTGCCCTTGGGGCTGCAGGAGACCATCAGCTGGTCACCTGCTATGGTCTCGCCTGCAAGTGATCCTCTGTGACATGAAAAGGTGAGGCCTCAGCTGGCTGGGGGCCAGGGAGCCCCAGCCCATCATCCCCAATGTGGCTTCTGTGGGTCAGAGAGAGACAGGGGCCTTCATGGCTCATGCAAGTGACATGACCATATACCTGCTGACTGTCTTTTCCCAGTGCCCAGACATCCCTATCCTCTGTCCCAAGAGGCATTATGCCTGAGAAATTCCTTGGAATGCTCCCTGTGTATCCCATCCACAGCGACGTCCCACCGTGACCAGGAGTTACAGAGCTGCCAAAGTAACTGAGATACAAGACAGAAGGTATGTGAATAAATCTGATCTACCACCACTGCAGGCAAGCATAGTCTGTGCTGAGACCAAGCAGCAGAGAACAGAACAACAAAATAACACAAATCCCATACTTCCCCTGTAAACTAGTACTGTTTCAAAGGAGATTGTCTGGGCCTTCATCAAAAGCCACCTCCCTCCTGGAAGACAAGGGCGTCTAGTCCTTCTTTCTGATATCCCCACTCACTTTGAATGCATATACCACAAACACGCATGCAATTTTGCACCTCTATGCCATGTCTCAAAGCTTCAAGTCTAGAAGAGCCTACCAACCCAAGGCACCACCAAGGGCAGGACTCTCATATTCCACTTTCTAGCAAACCATTCACCTGCCCAAAGCTCGGGAAGATCTACAGGGGACATTGCACATGTTTGTCCACTTCCTAGAAGCAGCTTGAAAGCCGTAAATCATCCTGGAAGTGTGACAATATATCTAAATCACAGCACTGCCTGCAGGTGCCCATGTTTCATCTGAGGGGGACGAGGTGGGGAAAGGCAGCCTGGATGGAGCCGGCGGGTGCTTCAGCTGTGGACAACCATCACAGGCTGGCAGAGCCTTCCCCTTCTGGGATAGGAGACGGAGCATGGCTGGCACAGAGGGCACGGAGACAGGAGGGCTAGCCCTAGCTGGGGTAAGACGAGCAAGTTTACATTGAGATCTTGGCGGCTGATTAAAAAAATGAAGCACAAAGGCATGCCTGAAGAGCTGCACGAACAGTCACAGGTGAAGCAGCGCAAAACAGGTACCGCCGGTCTGCGTCTCTCTCCCTCTCACCCACACCCCTCGTCCTGCCCTGACTGCTGGCTCTGCAGCGCTTGCGTCTCCATAGCTCCCTTCTGGGAAAGGAGGGCTTCTGCCCTTCCCCTCCGCTTAGTGCCGGCATCTCCTCCCCCGTCTCCTCGCTCTGCCTTTCCCACCTTTCTCTGCCCCTGAGGACGCATAAACCTTTTTGCCTTGCGCGCTTTCCTTTCCCCTGCCGCCATTTTTGCTTCCCCACTGAGGAGTTTCGCAACCTCCGGGGAGAGGGGATAACCAAAGGCCGCTGGCTCCCCACCAGCTCCGCTGGCTGTGGCCTCCACAGCTGGGTAGTCCTTGGGCCACCAATCCCGCCAGGAGTGGTCTCCAGCCAGACGCTCCTCTGGGCCTCAGGAGGCCTGTGGCTGCTCCCCGGCTGGCACCGCAAAGGGGTGAGGGACACCCGCGTGCCTCATGCCCCCTTCTTTTCTTCCAAAATGGCTCCTGTGGACAGCAAGGAAGTCCAGTGGTTAATTTTTTCCCTCTCCTTCCATCACATATTACAAGCCTTTTGTGAAAACAAAGAATGAAAACAAAGAATTAAACAACAAAATAATAAAATAAAATGAACGGAGACATGACCTCAGCCTGGCTGCTTGGAGCAAGAAGCGGTGTCTAGACCTGACGACTGTTGTTACACCAATCCCACAGCCCGACAAGCAGCATTTTACAGGGTAGTCAGAGAAAAGGCAGAGTCCATGCTGCATGTTATTAATGTTTTTCAGTGAAAGAACACCACTATATCCCCTATTTTCCACCTTTCTTATGGGAGACTTAAGGGTTTGACTGGGAGGTGTTTACCTAGCCACTGGGCTGAGAGTGAAATGTCTGTGTTGCACCCAATAAACAACTGATTTTTTTCCTTCAGAACAAGTGAAAACACAGTGAGATCAAAACCTGCTCTTTCCTTTGGTAGAGGCAATGCCTGACTTGTCCCAGCTAAGCTAAGCCCACCTCCCTCACACTTTATCCTTTACTTTGCATTCACTGCCCCCAGCAAGCCTGGGACTGCCAGAGTGACATGGAGACAACACGAGGACCTGTGCTAAGTGCGTGTCTCTCTGCGAACAGCAAGGACTTCTTGCAGATATCAGGCAGACAAATGAAGGGCGATCTCTACCTTGGGAGTGCTTGGCAACAGAGATCAGTGCTTATTGTGAGCACCCAAGCTTCTCCCTGAGCAGGAACCCGAAGGACCCATTGCTGGGTCAAACACCTCCCGCACAGGGTGACACTGAGCACAAGGCAGGTGATTACTGTGGGCTAGGGAGTGTATCCTCCTCAAAATTGCTGTTGACTGCAGGTATATGATGAAACGTGTCACCCTTGTAGACAGATGTGTACATAGCGATGTCTAATTTGGATCACTGCTAATTACTCTGGCAGAGTATTTGAGGTGCCTTAGAAAGCCAACACCCGTTGGAGAGGCATGATGCTTCCTGGAGTGATGTTCTGCCACTGATTGCAGCTTAGGTGTTTCAGATTGTGCTTGTCTTTCCTCATGAGAAGGGGGTTACAACTTCTCCCAACACCAGCCACCCCCAAGCAGTGTATTCACTGCTCTATCATCAACTTTTTAAGGAGAACCCCAAAAGTGAGTAAATTTATGAGAGCCTGATACTGAGCTATACATAACTGCTCTTGGGGTGTGAGTTTTCACCCAGTTGTGCTGTTTGACAATAAATTCATTCAGGAACTGAAGGAAAATTATGATGTGAGCCATGGCCTAGGCAAGGAAGAGGGAAGATGCCTCTGTCCATGCACAGAGGCTCCAAACAAGACAAAGCAAGAAAGAGTAAGAGAAGCAATGATGGACATGAAAGGCAAGGGGGAAATATAGCTAAATATCAGTGGGGGGAAGCTTCACAAAGACAAAAACAGTTACAGGAAAGGAGAGGCTGGTGGGGAAGGTGGTGAGAGAAAGAGCAGCAGTGATGCACCCTCTACTTTCAGTACAGGAGCTTTACCAGTGACGGATATGAAAGGTTTAAGACACCAAGGGGCCAGTGCCAAAAACCTCCAGGAAGAGTTGTGCACATAGGGCACTGCTTCTCCGTGGCCAGGGCATCCTTTCCCAACAAGCCACCATGCCACCTCCAGCCCCATTGTGGCCTCTAGCCTGCAGTAGGGACCTGAGAGATGTGAGGGCTACCCTGAGCCAAGGCTTGCTGGGTGTCCCCAGGGCACAGTTCATCCTGCCCAGCTGCCTCTGTATACCAGCCGCTGTGAATGAAGAGGTAATGCTGGTTCTCCTGAACCCTCCCAAAGTGACACAGAATCCCTGCAGCACAGGCACTGCAGGACAGGTAACAAAGGGTCAGTGCCCTGGGGAGGAAGTATTTAAGCGTATTTGTAATTTGTTTTTAAATGTTGGAGAAGCCTAGGTAAAGAGCTCGGGAGAGTGGTGTGAAATGACCTCACTGGTTTTCTAACTGGCATCTTTTTAGCATTGCAGTATTGTTCCTCAGCACACATATTAGCAATAGCAAAAGGTCCAAGACATTCAACAAAAACAAGGTCATTAGAATAAAACACTTATCACCAAAACCACCTTGCCTCACCGCATAACTGTGCCGCAAAAGACTGACTCACACCCAATAAGGGATGAAATGTCAGAGGTTGCAGCACACATTTCTCAAGAGCTCCCCATTGATCCCACCGCCCGGTTGAACGTCAGCCTCCTTGACAATTTCCAGTTTCACCAGGGAGTCCTTTTATTTCACCCCCTAAGCTCATGTGAGGCTCCCACACTACCAGTCTCGTGCAATCAGGCATTTGCAGCAGTGCCTGTTGCTCTTACGTCTTCTGCACGGTATTTCCCATACACCTATGGCACTGCCACCAGGACAGTCATGCCTTTTCCCCAAATCTACCTCCTCCTGGGCTCCTACTACTGTTAGTCCCCTGCCAGTTGCAGGGGGGCAGTCTGTGTAAAAAAAATGGAGTCAGTTGTGGGAATAACCGAATATTTTTGGTGAAGACATGATTGGCAGTAGTTCAGACTGATACAGAGTTTGTCATTTCAGCTGCAGAAGCCTATCCCACACAAAGGCTGTGTTTTTCCATCACATTGCTCACGTATTAGTTTTCATACTTTTTTTCTGGAAAAAGAAAATGGAATTCATGTTTTTCTTCAGGTTTTCTTTCTACTGATTTTTTTAAAAGGCATCTTAGTATTACTTGTGAAAAAAGGGCTTGGATTTTGGACCTTGAAAAATGGACTGGTGCAAGTGACCATGGATGAAAGGACACAGTCATTCAAATATAGTATTAAGGTCACACAACACAGGGAAGCCAATTAGAATATTTGTATGGTAAAGACTTCGGAAAAAAACCCCAACATTTTGCACTCCTGCTGCCTGAGGATAAATCTAAGTCCCAGCACTGGGAGCAAAGACCTTTGTTTCTTTGCTCATATGGAAAAAGAAAGTGGGAAACCACATGGAAAGGGCACTGCTAAGGGCGGGCCAGATCCGGCTGCCCATCTAGATGTCTTCTGGGAAAATGGCAGGACCATGCTCCAATAGAAACAGCTGAGCAGATGCCTGCAGGTGAACTTCAGAGCCATGACAAAGTTAGGAAACCCATCAGTTGGACTCAGAAAGAAAGGAAAAGCCTTTGGCTGCAGCTGAAAAAGTACTTCTTGACCTTTATCAAAATTGTCCCTCAAAGCTCCCCAAAAGATCTGAGCTGGAGTCTGTCTGTTTTTCTAGAGCAGGTGATGCCACAGGTGTACTGAAAACTGGAAAATGAAGATTGGAACAGGATAGTTCATTAATGATAAACCATGACGACACTCTTCTTTGCACAGAAACCAGGAAGTTTCTCTTCTCAAGTGTAGCAAGGTCTTCAGGAGGAAATGATTGCATACACAGTTACTGAGTCTATTACAGATAATTATATCTATTTTTCCGCTGAGGTAATCTCCTTCACTCTTTTGCACTTCAGCTTGGGTGATGGCTTTCAACATCCCTGTCATCATCATAAAAAGGAGTGTCCAAAGTCCCGAGAGACTGGGAGAGGTGAACATGGGGCATCGGCTTTGCCTCCTGCCCAGGAGCACTGAAGGCGCCTAGCAGGTGACATGCAGCATCCAGCCTGGGCTGGAGTAATATTCAGTCAGGCAAAACCAGCAGGTTTCCTACTCCTGAAGCAAAACAAATCTGCTGAGTTTTTACATAGATTTCTAATTGAAGTAGGAAAGCTGGCATGGAGGAGGAGCTGGGAGGATCAGCGAGGCTGCCAATGCAGGCTACTCTTGCAAGGTGAAGAGGGAAACGCAGCCCCATCCCATCTCATCCCATCATCACTGCCATTCAGTGGAACCCAGGAGTGCTTGTGCCTGGAGCGGGTCCAAAGGCAGGGGAGCGACTGGCCCAGGCACTGCAAGGAGCGAGGGATCCCCAGTGAGGGAGCGAAGGAGCTCACCCTGAGCCACTGCTTGTGCTCCCTGCACCCTCGCACGTGGCCCTCTGGGTCAGATCAGTACAAGTATTTAGATGCCTACAGATGCAAATCAGGTGCAACGTGGTGTTTCCCAAAGCATTTGCATCTCAGACGCCCACATATTCTTAAAACTCTACCCTTCCGCCTATGCATGCATTAGTTTCTTCATTTCTAAAATGGATATGGTAATTACTCGCCTCTCTGGCAGCAGGAGGAGAAGAGGCGATACCTGGTGTGCTGCCGTTAGCTCAACGGCAGCACCAGGTCCCCCTCTCATTCCAGCTCTCCACCTTGTGCCAGGCGATGCTGGCTAGCCCATCAGCACCTGCAATTGCATCTGGTGATTTTGGGAAGGGACAGACATGCCAACCCTGAGTTGGCAGTAGCTCTGTTTAAGATGTTTTTCTGAGATGATGTTTCCTGACCATTTCCTCCATATCTGTGGGCTTGTGCCTTAGGAAAACTTCAGGCTCCCCAGGCTGGTGGCACATCTGACCATCATGTTTCGCACAGGCAGCTGCTGGCAGGCACGTGACGGGTTCTTGCCAGAAATACTGTAGGGTCATGCGCGTGCGTTGCAGGGAAACGAAATCTGTGTGGGTGCCTTTTAAGGAAACTACAAGCCGCCCTTTGAGCACCCAGTGATCACACAGCTTGGGGGAATCAGTCCAAAAAGCAGCTCTGCACTTGCAGCCTGTTTGTCCTGGATTGTCAGCCTTTTGTACGTCCCCTTCCTAGCTAAGCTGCGTCTTCACCTCTTCTTAGCGCTGCTCGCTTCTCACAGTAAGAGAATATCACGGAAACCTAAGAAAAACACACAGAAGTGTATTCTTGCCCATCAGCAGAAAGCAGCCCTACGTTAAACTGACCTGCTGGATAGTGCTTTACATTCTATTTCCTCAAACATAAAATCCTATGTTTTTTTCTTTATATAGGAAAGCAGGAAATGTATGGACAAAGGGGTTTTCACTTCAGGAAAAGGGAATACCAAAGACGGTTCCCCCAAAGAGTTTGCAGGCTGAACTCAGCAATTAAAAAATTAGGACACAAGTAGGAACTGATACGCCCAAATAACCACTTCATCTGGTCATCCATCTATTTCAGGAAGGCAATCCATCAAGTCTGGCCACTATAACACTTTTGAAAACTTGTGCAAATAAAAGCAGTAGGCAGCACAGCAAGTTAGACCTTGAGATAGGTGTGCAGGCTGGGGACAGAGCTATGTACCTGACCTAAAAGCACCCAGGCCAAAAAGGGAGCCGTGAAGACTGGGATCATGGCATAACACATACAGTGGGGTCACGTTGTAAAATCCCTGATGCTCAGGTGCTTCTCTCCATCTTGGACCAGACATTAAAGGTACCATGAAAACAGCAGCGTAGCAAGCAAAAGGATGCAGTTCCCCTTGGCTGCAGTGGATGCAGCTCGTTCCTTACAGCCTCTCAAAGGGATATGTTGAGTGTTGTTATGCTAAATTAGCGGGAACACTGCAGCTCACTTACTAACACATCCCATGGGTCACGGGACTCACAGAAACTCTGCAGGGCACAGTGGAAACAGATTCTGCTGGGCTGTGAATCTGTTTGCTCATCCACGTCAGGCTCATTTCGAAATAGAGCGCAGTGTACGGCGATGGCACAGGGGTCCTGTATTTTTCCCTCTGCAACAAGCGTAACACAGGACGGCCCATGGTGCTGCCTCCTAGGAGTCTGCCACCAGTGTTTTTTCTCAGCAGAGCACTCAAAAAATTGTTTGGTTATCTAAACACTCCATGATACACAAAACTCTGGGTAGATACTAACAGTGGAGAGCTGGGCTTGCAGTGGTTAATACAAAGGCACCAGATCCTTTGGCCTTTCATTAGGGGATGCAGCAGAGACCTGAGTCACCGGCTGCTCATGGGGTTTGCTGCGGCAGCAAACCTTGGAACACCTCAGTTGGCTCAACCACCTCACCTGCTTGGAAGTTTCACTGCAGCCTGTAAGACTTATGCTCCAAACTGTGCTGGAGCATTGAAAAATTGCCCGTATTACCATTGCTTGAACAGCACACTAACTTGCAGAGTATGTGTTTCAAATCTTGCAGCATGTGGATGAATATCAGGGTACCCAGATACAGGAACTGCAAGAAAAAAGCCACAAGTGCCCTGGTCATTACAAGATCTCAGGGCTTATCCCCTAAGCAGGGTCTTTGTTCTTTTGCCCAGGGTCAGAAGTATCTCACGTTCATCAGTTCATAAATACTTGTATTTTTGTCATCTAGGGACTGTCACACTGGGTCTTTCATTCTGTAGCCTGCCTCTAAAAGGACTTAGCAGTGGGTGCTGATGGAAAGAGGGTGAGAAACAAGGCACACACCGCCCAGCCCTTCTCTTGGCGTCTCCTTTTCAGAAATTCTCCTTTTTACTACAAGGTGCACAAAGCTAAAGGCACATTTATACTCACAGATAACTTATCTCCCCCGTCCGTCCTCAGCCCCAGGGCCCCAAGCTGCATGCACTACACGCTGGCCAGCAGCAAACCCACAGGCTCCCTTGGGCAAAGCCCAAGGGGAAGAAAAATGAACATCAGATCTCAGGGCTACAGGGGGACTCAGGCTGAAGGACTTGCCAGCAGGACCTGCCCTCTCCCCAGTACCCCCCACCTTGAAATACCCTCCGCAGCAAATCCGGCTTTTCTTTAGCAGGGGTTGCCAGCCACAGGAGCAGAGTTGGGCCAGAGAAGCAAGCCACAAAATGCCTGCTGATTTCTACGAGAAGCAGCAGGCCAAGCTCTGATGCACCAAATATTCCCACCAGATGCCAATGCAGATTTTTTCAGAGCTGATTCCTGTTGCAGCGGAAGACCCGAAGCATTTCTCTGGCCTCCTCTGGCATCCAGGCACTTCTTGGAGAGAAAGGATGAGAAAAGACTTCGGTAACTATTTGTGGAGCCTGGTCTTACACTGCTTCCTCCTCTCCCAAGTGATAACTTGACCGCAAGCATGGTGGAGGCGGGCTAGGACAGAGCCGAAGCCCTGCAATGGGCCTGGCTTGGCGAATGCTGCCTAAGACTTACCATGGGCAAGGGCTCAGACTTCTCAGCACTCGCCCCTCTGCAGCGTTAGCTGCTGTTTTGCTGACAGTTGCAGCTGTGGTGAGCCTTGTGCTGATATACAGGTTTTGCAGGGGTTATTATTAGCTTATTGAAATGAAATGGCTGTTGTTACGAAAAGCTTTGGTAGAAAACCAGGACAGTGTGACCTGAAACTGGGAGAACTTCATTTTCTTGATGACAAATGTCAAGGCCCATCATGCGTTGCCCTTACACATGTACAAGCTAAGGAGGATTAATGCACACGTAGCACACTATTGCCGCTATAAAAACGGCAGCACCCTCCCCACCCCACTCCCCCTCCAAGATGAAGAAGGGGGAGAGAGAGACAACCCTCCATGGGGATTCCTGTCCCCCCCACCCAGGAGGCCAGGATCCGGTGGTGAGGGCTTGGCTCTGAGGGATGGCCGGTCACTGACGCGACGCATCCGTTTGCTCAGGGCCAGCTGTGTTTTGCATTGCAGTATCTGCTCCCGGCAAAATTGCGCAGTGTCTTTGCCCTCCGTCTTCTGTGGTTGTCCTCATCCCACAAACCAGCAGCTCTTGCTGTAGCAGAAGTTAGAGAACAGAGTCAAATGTTTCCTGAACTGTCCTGCAAAGTTTCTGTGTCTGTTGAAGGGTTCAAGCAGCAGTAACACCACGGGAGAAACACAGCGGCAGTCACTACACGATCCCTCTACTACCTCAGGAAAACATCATAGGAAACCGAAGAGAATAGTGGATCCTGTAACAATGTTTGGCACTAAATCATCCAACGCTGCTTAAGAAGCAAATCAGGTCACTTCCCCAGTGCTTAGTTAAGCCGACCTGCTCTCCCTCAGACACATGGGGACGGGATCGGTTGCTGTCACAGCCACGGCAGACTTTTCAGGGCTCCAGACAAGCTCCCCAGGATGGGTGTCAAAGGGAAGGATTGTTTGCAGCAGCAGGTCCTCAGGGGACACTCCCTGACCAGCCACTGCACCAACAGGTCAAAGCTGAAGTCCCTGCCCGTGTGGCACCCCAGGGGCCGGGCGTTTGGGCTATTGCAGCTCAGCCCAGGCTATGCTTGGCATGCCAGCCCCTTGAACCTGTATCCAGCTCTTCAGACTCCTGCCAAGGGCAACAAGGGTGCTGCGGTGCTCCGGGCAGGCTGACACTCAACCTTGTGCATCTGCCCAGTGGATTCAGCCTGCGGAGCTGCTCACAGAGCTCGCCCCAATCTCTGCTTTGACTCAATGAAAGAAGAGGGATCGGCGACAGAGCTGACAGCTGCAACCAGACCTGACAGTTTTCCCCCTGTTCAGATCTGCCGCCTGGTTCAGGAATTTCTTTCCGAGTTTCCATTTAGACCCACAGAATTAGTTTTGAGTACAAGAGGGCAGCAATCACGCACTTAATTTGTTTCACCCTGGAATACATCATCATTTAAAAGCCCAGAATATTTATTGGTGGCAAAGAGATATTGATTGCCTAGCCACAGGCAGAGTAAAAATCACTGAGGGGAAAAAAAGAAAAACAAGCAACAAAACGAACCAGAAAAATTGCTCTGATGCCTCCTGCCACGCTGCCATGCGACGCGCCGTTTCGGTCTTCTCTGCCTTCCAGCATCCCTCAGCTTTCCTTCCAAGGCACAAGAAATGGCCTTTCCCTTTGAATTTATTGGTGAATGGTTTTCAGCAGCTCCCAGGCCCTTTATCACCTTCCTGCAGAGGAACATAAAACACAGCCCTTGTGTCAGCCTGTGCAGTGGGAACAAATAAATAAGAGGAGCTCCCT
>NW_010547879.1:20262-20612 GCF_000687285.1 Phaethon lepturus | reverse complement strand
TGTGCTCAGCCCCCTCCTCTCCTCTGCCCCCCCCGCCGCCCCTGGATGTTTGGAGCCAGTTATTTCCTTGTTAAGGTTTGCCCAACAGGAAAGCTGTTTCCCACCCCTAAAACCTGGTTAAAAGCTAATGGCCCATTGTGGCTCTTGTAAAAGATGAATTTCCCTGCTAATGGCGGCCGCCTGTTTTCTTGCGGTGGTGGTGATTCCGGCGCTGCTTGGACGCTGTGGTCGGGTGCATGCGGCTGGAGCGGTTTCATTTCGGCAAATTGCATTTTATAGCGCGAGGGCAATCGCTCACATCATTGGGGTTGCACAGCGGCCCTGTGGCAAGCCTCACTGTTGCTCCATTT
>NW_010547879.1:10919-20202 GCF_000687285.1 Phaethon lepturus | reverse complement strand
TCTTCTGGGGCAGTTGGGGCAGGGACCCGCCATCAGGAGAAAGCGGGACTGATCCTGCTGGCAATGTCCTAGTTGGTCACTGGCACGGGGCAGAGGGACGGGGTAAAGCTTCCTGGGTGAGTGAGCAATGGTGGAGGGCTCAGTGAATTGCCACTGTCCATGGAGGCCGGCAAGGTGTGCACCGCTGCTGGCCAGAGCCTGCTCAAGCCCAAGCGCAGCCGTCCCCAGGCTGCCCAGGGGAGAGGCAGGGTGGTGCCGGGCTGCTTCGCCAGATAAGCGTGGGGCTGCCCTCTGCTCCGGCGGCCAAGCCCCCGTAATCAATCCCCTTGCACCTGCCCAGGGCCACCCCAGCACCGCCGCGCACGAGGACTGCAGCCGTGCCTAAGTATTGCAGCCGTGCAAGGTGACTGCAAGCCATCCACAAGGATTGCAGCCATGCACGAGGTCTGCAGCCATGCACGGTGATTGCAGAGGGGCACGAGGATTGCAGCTGTGCCTAAGTACGGCCGCTGCGCAAGGCGATTGCAGGCACGCACGGGGATTGCAGCGGTGCACGAGGATTGCAGCGGTGCGTGGTGACCGCAGCCGTGGGCGAGGACTGCGGTGATGCAGCCCCTCTGGTGGCAGCTGGCTCCTGCAAGCCCAGGCACAGAAGCAAGGCTGCGCTCGCCCACGCTGGCACCAAAGAGCGAGCAACATCCCCACGCAGCCGCGCTCCCTGCCACGCAGCCGGCCTCTGATCTCCCCAGCACCCTCTTTGCTGGAACGAGAAGAACATGAATTAGCACCTCCGTAGGTTTCTGCAGCCACTCTCTGGAAGTCTGGTAGATGTTCCTCAAGGTTTTGATTATTCTAAGTTTTGCCTTGTTTTAAAGGGAAAAAAAAAACCCATAAGGTGCCACCTCTATTTCAAAAAGAAGAAATGTGGCTTAACCTGGCAATTCAGTCACAGTGAACAATTTGTTGTGTTTTCAGTAAGCTGTACTTCTATTTCTATTCTGCAAAAGAAAAGCATTGCATTTTGACAGTCTAACCTTACTGATTATCCCTTCCTAGAAGCTTTAGATACTTATTTGGTTCAACATTTATCACTTAAAGAGTAATTTATGTGCTAATATGCATAATCCAACAGCACAGTTTAATTGCAAGATCTTAGCACTACCGTTGAACTGCAATGTTGGGATTCGTTTCTCTCATTCTTCAATGGGTTCTAATAAGCCCCATGCAAATAACTGATTTTCTAGATGTTAGCAGCTTTGAAAGTCTTTAGCAAAACCTACTGGGGTCCAAATGTTTTGTTCTACTCAAAACATTGCAAGAATTTGAACTTTTAATTTCACTTACAAAAGGGAAAAGTATTTCAAAATGAAAAGTGGTTTGGAGTCAGGTGGACTTTTTAACTATTTCAGTAAGTTAAAGCATTTTACCAAAAAAAGTCCTTCCCGAGTCTGTCACTGCAGTGAAACCACCTCCAGCTACTGAAATGTTTGTGCTGGTATTTTCAAAACGTGAGGGGAGGATGTAGATTCCTGCTCTTGCCTTAACACCATTAAAAGGCATAGAAGTTGCAAGCACATGAAGGAAACCAGTGGCTTATTAATGACCTGAGCAAGAGCTTTGTGTGCCCCAGTGCCCCAGATCATGTCTGTGCTTTCCAGTCATGCCACATGAGATATCATCTCTTCTGTACATCTTGCCTTAACCGTTTGTAAGGTTTTTTTTCCCCACACAGAATAGTAGCATTTCCAGGACAATCTCAATCCTATTTAAAGCAAACAAACATGCTTTAAGGAGCCTCAACAAGCCAAACATGCATTAAGGAGCCTAAATTCTATGAAAAATCACTTGGGATGTAGGGTCCTAAAGTATGCAGGGGCTTGGAAGCACTTGGGAGTGCAGACTGATGCCTCTGGGCTTTTCAGAAGCATCTAAGCAGCATGTGAGAGACATGTCATCCACCGATACTTCGGTAGACTGACACCGGTCCTGGAGGCAGCTGTGAGCTGGACATGGTATTCCTTGCCCTGAGGGAGGACAACAGAGCGCACTGGGACAAGATAGTTATAGGTGTCTTCTAAAATCACAGCTCATGCTTGCACCCGATGTGCTATGGACTTACCACCACCACCAAGACAACCTCTTTCTTTCAGCCCCTCCGCTCCTCCTTGTGTAAGAAGCCATGTACCAGGGGAGCAATGTCTGCTGTGTCTTTGCAGCATTGGCTGCATACAGCTCATGGAGGGCTCTCATTTCACCACCTGACACATAGAAGCAAAAAATAAAGAAGTTAGAAACATTATCACCATGGAACTCTTTTGGATGAACTTCATCCAAGATTAAAACCAAACCAGGAACATTTTCAGCATGGCAGGCATTTTCCTCAGCTTCCAGAAAAGAAAAATATGAGTCAACAGGCTAAAGAAATCACAGAAACAGGTGGCGAGAGATGCTGTATGGAGTTCAGTATTTGTACAGTTGTTCTGGTCCTTACATAGGCCTGTTTTAAATGAATGTAAATACCATTCTGTGTTTGTGGCTGGTATACGTTTACTGCCTTAGAAGCAATGGACATCTACCATAGTTTTGCTCCAGTGATGTTTATTCATTTAATAAGACAGTTTCTTAAATCTCCTCTCCACAACCTTTAAGAGAACCGGAGTATGGCCAAATCAAAATTAAAACAAAGAACAACCCACATAATTATTTTGGTTTTAGTTTGGTGGGTTTTTTTTTTTTTTCTGGCTCTTCTGGACATCAAAGAGAACAAAATGAGGAAACCCCTTAACTGTTTCTGTATCCCTCCTAATTGACCCACACAGGAGTCTGTCTCAATATCACTTTCAGGCTGCTTTAGCTAAATAGCTTCAGGATACAAGAGGTTAAAGCATCCTACCGTGCAGAAAGCTTTTACTTGAAAGGTCTAACAGCCTTTCCCTTAATCTGCAGAGTGGAGCTGTGATCATACAACAGCTAAAGTCATGAGCTTGTTAATGCTAAAATGACAGATGTTATAACAACAGGATATTTATTAAGTTTCCCATTACCCTGCTGTGTTCTCAGACCCCAATTTCTTTTCCAAGACTGCTCTTTGGTTTTTTAATAACCAAAAGTTAACAGAAGTCTGTTTCCAGCCTTCTAACAAGAAGTCATGCAAAGTGTGAAAGGAAAAAAATGAAACGGAAAACGTTTATAAACTCTCCTTCTCTGTCTCAGCTTGATTCCTATTAAAGAAGAAGCAGTACTAATTCTGTCTGTCTTTCTGCCTCCATGTTACATATAGGTTTATTTTAGAGTAAGTATAGTTGTAACCTTTTACCTAAACACTATATAGCATTGCATGAAAAGTCAGAGTCCATGTGATTCCAAAGTCCTGGAGACTTTAGTATCTATTACTTATTTAGTGAAGCACTGCAAACTCTCTCGTGGTGGATGTTTTTCCCCGTTACCAGAGTAGGAAACATGCAGCAGCCCTGCCTGGTGGATACCTACCCGTGAGCTCAGTGCTACGCTGGGGGGAGGCAACCACTGCCCAAGCAGTGCCTCGAAGTCATCGTGGAAAAAGCGGATAACCTAGAAAAGCCACCTGCACAAGGAAAGAAGAAGTAACCAGGTTTAAGCAGTCATTTCTGCATAAATTGAGTTTCAAGACTCATACGTCAGATCTAAACTCAGCAGAGGCGTTAATCCCAGGAGCAACTGGACTAGTAGCCCAGTATCAGAGTTGCTACATCACTGGCGCTGCCATTTCCACCAGCCCATCGCTCCCTTTACACCTACGCCATACGTGGCCTTGATGTGGAGGCCTTTCCTATACAGAGGGTGAGAGTTTTCAATGTTGAGGGACAGCACTGTATGTGCATTTGTTGTTAGATGGGTGTTCTGCGACAGGAGTCGCTCAGATCCCAGGTTAGTTGACCCACACGTGTCCCAGCTCAGGGCAGCGATGCCCTCGCTTCTCCTGTGTGCTATGGCCCCAAAACCGGTGCAGTACAGCAGGGATTAACTGGTGGCAATCTGGGCTTCTCCCAGGATGACTGCTGGTTTTCCATCCCTTGGGTTGGGTCTGCTTGGGGTGCAGTCGAAGGGAGGCTGGCTTCTTCCCCGGCACAGCTGTAGTCCTGCCAGATGCCCACGAGATTTCAACAAGCCACCTCCCATCCTTATTTCCAAGGTTATAAATAAATATTAAAAAAAAGCTAAATGGAAATTTTAGGTTTTTGGGGAAACTGAAGTCCATATGGAGACAAATGAGACTACTGAGAGAACCACGGTTACTACAAAGTAAGCAGTCACACTTTCTCGTCTCAGAGAGTACTTCCTATTTCTTTAAACGCTACATAGCAACATTTGACAGATGAAAAGCATGAGAGGTCAGAGCCCCATGTGTGCTATGAACAGACAGAGCTTTCTACCTCTGTCAGAGTTCCCAACACTGTATCAGGGCAGGCTCTTATATTCATAATCTACTTATCACAGATGCTAGGAGATGGAAAACATGCTCTAAGAGGTTCTGTACCATCTTACCCAATTTACTTAATAAACAATTCACACCTACCAAAAAGCGCCTTGTGAAATTTCAGTGAATCTTAAGCTTTTCTTCCTCTAAATATGAGTGTCTCTGGGATTAATCACATTTACAGAAAAAAAAAACCCAACCTTTCTTACCAAAGGGTAAAGGTGTTGAGAACTAATCTAGCCTCATCTTCAGTACATTCTTCCACATTTCCAGGTCTTTAATAGTCTCCATCCAGTCCGTGGCTTGGTTCAGTCTTTCATTCTTACTGAGCACAGGAAAATACAGTGTCGCTGGCTCAGCCAGCCCGCACCTGGCACCTGAAGGCATTGTCGTGGCAAGGCGCTCTGAAGCCAATTTGGTTATGACATTCTCCTTCAAAAAGAACCTGTCAGAACAAAGTCGTTTGAAAACCAGGATGATCAGATTTGGGTAAAACCCCAAACACACTTTCACATTATTTAAAAGAAGGAATGCATGTACTCCAAGGAGTAGCTGAGTGATGTACAATCCAGAAATGCTTCTATCATGCTCTCCAGTCTTCCCTACCATACTTTCACTGCCTGGATAAACCATTGCATAGGACAGGACCTAATCTGGTATTTCTGGAATAAAGTCATCATCACATAACAAGCATCTTGAAGGGTTAGTTTTGCAGGACACTATGTATAATACAAGCCAAAATGCAACTTAAGAACGGATACCTTTTCTTACATATTACTGAAGTATTTTCTTCTTTGTGAAGCTCAAGCAAAGGTTTTTCCACCCTATGTTATTGCTGCGATCCCTGTTCTCACATGTTCTACAGCCACTCAGAGCTCCACACAGTGCTAAAGTACTTGTTAGTGGTAAGTGACCTGCTACCAAGATTGTGTAGTTAGCTCAAATTTTATGACTGAAACCTCCTTTCTTTCTCACTGATTTAAAAAATACCATGCCCACAAAAATCAGACAGGTTTTTGAAAATGAAGTTTATTTCTATGTTCTGTGAACTACTTGAATTAGAAACAAGGATACAGAATTAGTAAATAATTTTCTTGTTGATTATAGAATCATATAATCATAGAATCATTAAGGTTGGAAAAGACTTCTAAGACCAAGTCCAACTGTCAACCCAACAACACTATGCCCACTAAACCATGTTCCGAAGTGCTATGGCTACATGTTTTTCAAACAACAGTGATGGTGACTCCACCACTCCCCTGGGCAGGCTGTTCCAATGCTTGGCAAGCCTTTTGGTGAAGACGTTTTTCGTAATATCCAATCTAAACCTCCGCTGGCGCAACTTGAGGCCATTTCCTTTCATCCTATCACTAGTTACTTGGGAGAAGAGACCAACACCCACCTCACCACAACCCCCTTTCAGGTAGTCGTAGAGAGCGATAAGGTCTCCCCTCAGCCTCCTCTTCTCCAGACTGAACAACCCCAGTTCCCTCAGCCGCTCCTTGTAAGACTTGTGCTCCAGCCCCCTCACCAGCTTCGTTGCCCTTCTCTGGACACGCTCCAGCACCTCAGCATCCTTCTTGTAGTGAGGGGCCCAAAACTGAACACAGGATTCAAGGTGCGGCCTCACCAGTGACGAGTACAGGGGCACAATCACTTCCCTACTCCTGCTGGCCACACTATTTCTGATACAGGCCAAAAGTGTTATGAAATGCTTTATTGGGAAAACTAATTATTTAATTTGAAAACATTCTTGGTAATATTAAAAAATACTTGCATTTGAACCTTAAAAGAATAGAAATATTTCTGTTACCTAGAGGAACTTTCAAATCTTTATCATTATGAAAATAAGTAAGATCTATTAAAATGTAGCTAGTTTCAGTAGTTGCAGTTGCACTGCACTGCATTAACCTCAGGTTTGTAATTTAAGGTTAAGGTTTAGAGATAAAGGGGAAGGGAAAGATGGCCTTGTTTATCTTGTTTAAGCAATTTTTGTCCTAGCTCAGACCAATGACTTTTTCTCTCCAAACCGCTGTTTCGAAAGGGGAACTCCATATTGCATAAGAACTCACTACATTTGACTTTACCTTAAGTCATTTGGAGAAATACTGCTCTATCAGAATTTTAACCATTGCCAGCAACAAAGCCTCTGTGCAAAGAAATTACTTTTGCCACGCTGCAATCTCTTCATATAGGCTGCTTCTCATATGCTCAGGTGTGAAACAAAACTGTTACCTGATTTTCTACACCATTTTTATAGCAGTGTGCTAAACTTGGTACTTCGCACTATCCTTTCCTGACGTAACAGCTGAGGTTGTGCTGGATACCTTTTCAGTCTCGGAAAGATTAAGGTCTCAGTTTCAGCTGTGATCTGTTTAAGCGCTTTTTTCCATGTCTTTCACTAACTTTGATTTCCACCGACATCACGTGTAAGTCTCACAGTAATAAGCTGTTAAGCACTGCAGAACTATAGAGGAAGACCAAAGAACATCATTACCCGCATCAAAACAGCTGCAGGGGGGAAAAAAAATTATAACCAGTCCAAAAGCAAAATCCATACACACTCCGTTGCTCATCTTTCTGCATTGATGCTATAATTTCATTTGCTCTCTGCTAACCAGAGTGACCACCACGGGAGAAGTGATCTGTCTTCCTGATACTACCAGAGCTGAAAGAAGTTTTGGCAAAAATCTCGCAGATCAAATTTTCCATTCTTAAAAAAAAAAAAAATCTGAAGAACTCCAGTGCCAGTCCCCTTCTTTTTCCACGTCACATTAATTGTTGCGAAACTCCCAAAGAGGCAGCAATAGCTAAGATAACTGTCTGGGCAGAGGCCAGCAATTGAGAGTGCCACAGATGCTGGTCTTGCAATGCATCTGTGGTCAGGAGCGCTGCAAGGGAGACAGCCAGCCTCTTGTTGACAGAAGGCTACTGCAGAAGCTGTAGACTTTAGTATCCAAACAGCTTTCAGTAGAGAAACATTATTTTGACATCACCTCATTTTCAGAGATACTTTTAGAAAGGGCACACAAGGGCAATGGCATTCAGACGCTGGGTTCAATGGCACATTTTCATTCCAGAGCAGCACACACTGTTGCAACGCAGGTGAATTACACACCGCGCTCTAAAGCCTTCCAGCTGAACATGTAAATTGGTAGTGAGATGTTTAAGCTGCGTGGCTGAACGCAGCATATCAGCTGAACGTGGCATATCTCTGGATATGCTAAGAGCAAAAAACCCGTGCAGGTTTTCAGCAACTGTTACTGAGGTTTTAAATAACATACACGGCTTGGGTGACGCTCTGAGCTTTTCACATATGGCTAGTGATGTCATACTGCAACCGTGACATCAGCACGGTCCTGACACAGGAGCTGTGCCCACGCAGTTTGACTCGATATTCAGTTCTGTAGTTTTCCTACTTCTTCAAAAAAAGCTAACTGGGACATTATGGTGCCAAGTGTCATTCCACTTATAAGGTGAAGCATATGTACCAAACACCTCCTTTTCAGCGATAGCTTGCCGACTAACTCATCATGTCTCTACTGTGCATCTACTACGTGCAGGGAGATTTTCAAACTGGAAACACAGCTACCAAGGCTGGCTAATAATTCTTCTGATAATTAAACACAATTCTTCCTTTCGTTTTTTTGAACAGCAATGTGAGAAGAGCAAATCCCTTCAAAACAGCATGATATAAAAGTCTAAGACCTCTGCCCCCATGGATATTTAGAAGATGAACTGCTTGAGCCTAGATGTTACCTAGTATTTTAACCCAACCCCTCCTTACACTCAGCTGGAAGCACGCAAAATCAACCCCATCCATTTGGGTCAGACCCTTCTGACATGGCCACAAAAATACAAGTGAAAATTATCACCCAAATTTTGTTAATTCACATAATCCCTTTCTCAAGGGAAAATGAGCTTGTCTGCAGCTGACTGGAGGAAGGAAGAGTCCTAGAGCACCCCAGGACAAGAACGATGGGCTGCGCCTCCGGCCAACGCTGCCTAATGCAAAAATCTTGAGGCTATAGCAGTATGTGCAGCATTTATCTGTGGGAGCAGTGTTCGCGCCTAAACTAGGGTACGAGCACCACGATCAGGTGAGCGCCAATGACCCAGTTACCTGCTGAGACTCACCGTGCTGTACTTGCTGCACACCCCTGCCGAGCTGCACCCTCGGCTAGAAGGGTGACACGGTAACATCAAACCAACCGGCAACGCCGCATCCAGGTCCGCAGCCCTCCTCCGCCGCTGTCCGCAGCGGGCCAGCAGCAACCGCTTACGCTCGGCAGCCGTACTCTGAAGCAAGAAAGACCGGCAGCGAGTAACTCTCTCACTCAGCTGAGGTTTTGCCTATACTGCAGGCTGCAATTGCCTTGCAACCGCAGAATGCAACTGGAACAAGCGTAGGCCAACCAGCACAGCAAAACTAATCTCACAAATCCAACCTAACATATTCACCTAGCGAGTCCAGCAGCGCTAGCAGGGAAGACGGAGGAAGACAGGCTTCAGCCCAGGCCAGCAACACAAGCACAAAGGCAGGAAACCCAGCAGGTTGCGCATCCTGTTCCACAGCATCGCCACGGCTATTCTTAGCTGGTGTGAGGGAAACGCTGGGATGCCTACCAACCCTGTGACTAGAAATGGAGCTTGTGTGACAGGAGGGGGGATTACAGTTTGGCCTGAGCACTACTTTAAAGTTTGTATTGATTGTCACAAAAAAAAGAAAAGGTAACAGAAAATAGGTACATATAAATGCTAACCAAAATTTTGGTGGCAAGGGTTTCATGCCAGGTTTGGGATGCTAGCACAGACCGGACTGAGGTG
>NW_010547879.1:0-10888 GCF_000687285.1 Phaethon lepturus | reverse complement strand
GGATTGCCTGCCTGGAGTCAGACATGGCTTCCCTCCCATCCTGCCCTTCCCCTGTGGCACCAGCTCTTCTGGGAGCTGGATCTGGTCCTTGAGGTAGTCAGGCAACCATCTGGGGTAGGAGATTACACTCTAAGAATGGCATGGATAAAGGTCCATGTAAAGCAAAAGTAAGCTATAGACCCGAAGTTTCCTTACCCATCCTGTTAGTTAAAAATCCCCATGCTGGCATGTCTCCTAAAGGATGTTCACATTAAGTTTAAACCACATTTTTTCATGACAAGGTAGAAGTAGCTTTGGAAAATGGCGAAATTCAAGCTCACGTGCGGCGCTTACAGTACAACCAAACACCCTCCTTCCTATACAACTAATAATACAAGACCACTTTTCCCTCTTGGGAAGTGGGAAGCAGAAAAAGCAGCTGCTGAGGCTGCAGCAGTGAAGGGCTCCAAAATGAACTCCTCGTTGCAAGCTCATGAACAGCTCAGGACAGGTATTAATCACGATCCTGCCCTCCCCAGTATTACTGCTGGCAGCTGTATCTTTTTCTGCAGTCAGTACTTTTCTCCCAACAAGCTTTACAAACTGCAGTGTTTCTGAACTGAAACAAATGGAAGCTGAAAACCACCAAAGCATCTTCTGCTCTAAAGTAGCTATCTTCCAAAGACTTTGACATCAAATAAAACAGTACAGACTTCTATAAGGAAGCCTATCTTATTGACCCATATGTTAGATATTTAGCCATGGCCAGTTAACAGGACAGGAAGATTTTTTTATTCTTTTCAAAGGCTGTTTTTCTCAGGAAGAAAAATCCATTTTGCATAATTAACTCTTAACATGATACTAGAACTGAGCAACTATTCTTTTAATTGCACCTGGAATCCAGACAGTTGGAGGCCATCCCTTTACAACCCATTTATTAACCTCCTCTCCTACTTGTGCTCTTTGTACTTGTTTCTGGAAGTACACGTTGAAAGGTTCTGGAAGACGGTGAAAGTGCATTGCTACTAGTCAAATTTCTTCCTAGGAACTGACCTGAGAAAGAAATCCCAACTAAAAGTATTGGACATTCAAGCGCTCCATTTATTTTCTTGGGACTCCAATACTTAATACAAAAAAAAAAAAAAAAAAGAACATTATTCTTTATTTTAAAAGAAGGCAAAAAGAAATACCATCAATGAACACTAGCTATGCCCATTATATTTTAACATTGCTCAGAAACAGGATCTAGGACACAAAAAAAAAAAAGCAGCCAAATTAATCCCATGTGCTTTTTGGAGACATATAGATAAAAGGTATTTTTACCTTTATTTATGGTTTTGCTCTTCAACTACCTAAGATAACACGGTGAATGCAAAAAAAAATAAATGCAAGCATGTTAAAACATGGTACTGTACCTCACAGGCAGCTATCCACACAAAGCAAAGGTCATAAGGAATAATCAGACCTCCTGTTATCAGCAAAGCTACGTTTGATTTGGAAAATTGTCAAGACTGGCTTCAGCTCAGGCAAATGGCGCATCCACCTCTTTCCGTCCAGCAGAGAAAGAAAAAGCCAAAGTTACTACAGAGCTGAATAACTTAAATGCGTATCTAAAAAGGGCGTAACTGATGCTATGCTATGAAACTAAAATAGTCAAAGCATATTTATATGCTTTTAAATATAGTTAACAGTATTTCCCATTCCCTCCACATGGAACTCAGAACATCTAGCTACAAAATTCACCCCCTCCGTTCCCCCCCGTCTCTCCATAGCTGAAGAGATTAGAAAGTGCAGTCAAAGCAGGGGGCAGGGGAAGGAGAATGGCAAGAATCTTTATCCCTCCTCCCCAAACTCCACTAGGCAGTGTTTAATAAGCTCAGATGGCCCAATTTCAGAAGCAAACAGCAATGTCAGTTCAGCTAAACTTGTTAACAAGTCTTAGGAACACTCAGTGAGCTTTTTTTTAATTTGTTCTTTATTTTTGGAGAATGGAGAAAAGGAATAAATCCTGGAATTAAGATTATAACAAACTGATAGTATTTCTGCAGCAAATTTAGAACCACCACAGTACTCCTGATTTTAATACACCCATAAAAATCTAGGTACTTTCAATCATTCTTCAAAAGCCAGGCTGTCCTGGCAGAAGCTTTGGACTCCCTCCTGCAAGTAATTCTTTGCATGCAAGTAACTACTCGT
This sequence comes from Phaethon lepturus, assembly GCF_000687285.1. NCBI lineage: Eukaryota > Metazoa > Chordata > Aves > Phaethontiformes > Phaethontidae > Phaethon > Phaethon lepturus. The sequence continues at coordinate 8,713 of NW_010547879.1, read as the reverse complement.
CAGCCCAAAGAAACTATTCATGAATACAGAAATTTACAGGACTGAGCCCTTGGCATAAGTTTTGGGGAGTCACAAGTTGGGGCTAGTTTTGTCTTTTACATAACTATTTGTATGTCCATACCAAATACCATGATGCAGCAATAACAGATATTACCAAAAAGCCTGGAGTGGATGTTGAATGCAATCGAGCTAAAATTATAAGGAGTTCCACAGAAGCAGCTCACTCTGCTAAAAAGTAAAGCTTCACGGTACTGTGACTATCCCACTCAGCAGCTGAATTCGTTCTGCACTGCAACCTTAGGTGCAGATGGAATCTAAGAAGTGATTCTAAAATAGCATGTTTCTGGATGAGACATGTACTAAGTGTAAAATATTTTACCCAATGATGTTTGATACATCTCTGACACATTTAATCAGAAGCATAAACAATCTAGACACTGAAATACAAACTTATTTTTCCTTAAAATCAGTGCTCCATATTTTTTATTTTAAAAATTCAGGAATGTGATATACAATACAATTAGCTCCCCACCACTGCAGTGCTCACTTACATGAGATTCACTAATTTCATGCTTTGTGGAAAAAAAGAAAAAAGAGACTGCGCAGTGTTTTTGAGTGCTGTCAGTATTCTGGAACTGTGATCTTCAGAACAAATCAAGTCTGTGTAAGCACAGACAGATCAGGTTAAAAAAATCAAGTTGTATCGCAAGGTAGCAGGTTACAGTCAGGTCTCATGCAGCCACAAAAATTGTGTTCCTGCTGCTGTACAGCCACCACCTTGACCTGATTATATGTTTTCAGGGAATTTACCATCGAGGGCTAAAAAAACTAAAGGGCCCCATTAACACTAACTGGTGCTGCACATGCAATACGGCGCATGACAGAGGCCACGCAACTCCCCCTTCTGTCCCCATCATCATCATCATGTCTGCATCCTGTCCTGATAAAAATAACATGGGGGAGAGCTTTTTGTCTTTTAAGGTAGCCATTGCCTGCAATGGACACAGAAATAGAAAAATATGACTTCTGGCACCAAAAAAAAAAAGTTACAATGTAATTAGTGACTACAACTCCATCTATTCAGATGCATTTACTGAGACTGTTAACCAATGCTGGCAACTGTCAAGACTTAACTGTTGCTCTCTTTTCAGAAGAGCAATAGGAGAGAAATAAGTCAAGCTTCTCAGTGCTACTGTGGTTTGTCTTGATATTTTTTTAAAAATAAAGAGCAGTAGTTCTACGGCGCATTAGTGATATACAGCAGGACCTCAATAATTCATACTAATAATGACCAAGACCAATTTTAAACTAGCGAGCAAAATAATTAGTGAAAGTTTACCATAAAAAGCAAGGATACACATTTCCAAAGGAAAAAAAAAAAAGTACTTTGTTCATTTCAAGATTTACTTGGTTAATACTTTGTAGTATACTAGCAGTGGTAGCATATTTTGCAAATGTAGTCTCATACAAGATCTCATTTAACAGTCAACTCTAGATCATATACAGGTAACAGGAGAAAGAGTTAAGATAACTCAGACAAAACAAAACCATATATAAATACTATATTAACATATTTAAGTTAGTTTATGAGACTATACAACAATCATAAACACAGAAAAAGGTGAGCGATGCTGATGGCTGTGAAGCACCAACATCCCCGAGCTAGCGCAAAGCTGAACCGACTCATCCACACACCGCAGCTTCCTGTGGATGCATCTGAGCAGCCAAGAGGCAAAAGAACTGCACAGTGCTGTGCTGCACCCAAGCTAACAAACCCTGTGAGAGCAGGCTCATGAGAAACTGGACTGAGCTCCTCTACTTTTCCAATGCTTCAGCACACAGCATTTGGCCAACGCCATTGGCATACAATGCAGAGCTAGTCTGGCCCTGTAGACTGCACAGCTGATACACAACACTGGTAATCCACCCATGGATAATCGAGAGTTGACTGCAATGCTCTGCCGAGAAGCTGGGTAAGGTCACTGACGTGACCTGGGCCAATCCCGGTCCGACGAGCAGCAAACTATTTTGAACTACTTAAGAGCAATTATCATATGAGACACATAGTAGAAATGCAAACTAGTGAGGTGTTCTGTATCCAGAAGCAAAGCTACATTCCCTTCACTAACAAAACATTCTTTTTAAAAAAATCTACATTTAAATACTGTTAAAAACCTGAAAACCACAGCATCAAAGAATTTCGTAAGGCCAAAACTATCCTCAGTTCCCTCTGTTGTGCCTAGGTATTGCAATACATTTGTAGAAAGAGTAAATAATTTAGTATCTTATACTCCTTCCAGTGCCTTCCAGTAACAGATCTCAGAGCTGTTCACACAAGAGTTAAGCCTCACAACACCCCTGTGAGGTAGGTATTATCCCCATTTTAAGACAGGGAAACTGAGGCAGAGTATTTATCATGTCCAGAGTCATAAAGCAAACAATGGAAGATCTGAGTCGTTTTCCAGTTTTGAGCATAGAAGCAGTCAATTAAATCACAGGACATTATTTCCCATACATAACTTGAGGTTGGATCAAAAGGGTCAGGGTTTTAGATTAGATTTCTTGTATGTTTTACCTTCAACTCTTATCTAGTCTCTGCCAAATTCAGAGTCCATAGACCAGTTTCTCCTTTGTGAAGGTATAAGTTGGCAGCATACTGTAACAGCTTCTTTAGAGCCAGTTGTCAAGTTAACATTTTAAACCATAGATTCAGATACTTAATAAGTGAAACTATGTGATACATAAACATCCTGACGTGTGAAACACAGTGAATAAAATTCTACTCCCTGCCCCACTTCCTCAAAAGTCAGTGGAAGGCTCCCAAGGACACTGAGAGGACCAGGACTGCAGTCACTGCAAGTGCTTAGACACACTCAACTACAAGCAAAATGCACCACTTGAATTACTTGTTACGGAGGCTACTATCTGTGCTTAAAAGCATGAATTATACTGTCTGTGCTTGGCAGACCTTCCCCGACAGAACACTTACTGACGTAACTAATTCTTTTATCTTACTAAACCGAGCATCAGTTACAAATGAAGCTCCAGCTCTTCATTCACAGCACTGAGTTAAGGACTGTCTAAACTTCAAAGACTTTTATGACCAGAAACAATTTGGAAATAAGGAAAAACACCAGAAAATCCATAAAATATGAAAGTAAGTGTTACTTTATCAGTCTCATGTCTTGATCACAGAGCAGTGTACAGTAGCTTGAACTTCCATTCCAATAGAAAAAAACCCTTTCACATCTGATAGTTTCAGAAGCAGTTCATTTTAGTCACCTCACTACCTTACCAAAAAAAGTGGGGACAGTTTCTAACAATCACATGATGTTCTCTTTAAAATATGCTATATGATAAATTCATTAGAAAAGCCTTCACATTTATTATTATATAGGTTTAAGAAAAATATGTGAAACTGCAAAGTGGTTTCCAGTTTTAAGTAGTTACGTCTTTAAAAATGTTCTATGAACTTTGGTTTCCTTAGGGCTTCTAAATAAGCAATATATTAAAATATCTACAAATCAAATATTAAAGGAAAGAGTAGGTCCAAGAAATCTGTTACACAAATTGAGTTCCTACATGCTTACCCCCTCAAATACCTTTTCACTGGAAAAAATATTTTTAATTTGAAGCACAGCAAAAAGTGTCTCTGCTGAAATGTTGAAACTGGTTTTCTGAAGTTGTTACAGCATTGGTGCACTTTCTGTCTGTCTCAGTACAAAGTCAACACAAACACATTGTATCATGACAGCGACATGTTCTTTAAAACAAGCGTTCTAGATTTAGCAATATGACAAGAACAAGAACTTCAGCAATTACACTACTTGGCAAAATTGCATTTCAAACGTCTGTCTCTTCCTCTTGCAATATAGTTGTTGTGAAAGTCACCAAAATTCAGGTAGCACCGTTCAGGGAGTTACAAAGATGATTCAAACTGCTCGTTTTGATCGGTGTTTGGCTCTAGCTTAACTGAAGGGATGCTCTCTGACTTAGTCCTCCTAGTTTTTGGAAATTCAATGATAACTTCTGAGCAAGAAATACTAAGTGACGAAGATTTTTCTGTCTTCTTTGCAGTACTATCTTCTCCTGTTCCACAACACTGCTTCAAAGCACACTGAGTCCTGCAAGGAAACTCACATTTCCCCCTCCCTGATTCAGAGCCAACGCTGGCAAATTCAGGCTGAATCGTAGTTGCATGAATCCCTTCGTCATGAAAGATCTCTTTTATGCGCTTTGCCACCATCATGTATGTAGAAGGGTCAGGACACTTTATGTGAGCAGTACCAATGATCCTACTGCCTGCTAGCTGCCAAATGTGTAATTCATGGACTGCTTCGACTCCTTCAAGGGTACGTAATTTTGAGTTCAAAGAATGAACATCTATCTGTTTAGGAACAGTCTGTAGAAGTATAAGGGCTGACTCCCTAAGTAATGGGTAAGTTGTGTAAAGGAGTATACAAACCATCATCAAACAAAGGACAGGATCTAAATATAGCAACCAGCATGGACCAGCCACCGTAATGCTCTCTTGCTCAGACATGTTTGCTTGGCCAACTGTTTGGGATAAAGTAGCATTTTCCATGCAATGATTATTGACACATGGATTAAAGCAGGGCCCATCTTTGGGGCATGGATTCCACAACCCATAAAAGAGCAAGGCATTCACTACCACAATTACTGAACCTAAGGCATCTCCAAAAACATGTAGAAAAACTCCACGCATGTTAAGCTGCGCACTAGAGTCTTCTTCAACCTCCTCTACATCCAGAGGGTAATGACCAGCGTTCCCATTCACCTGCAGGTCAGTCATGTCGTCTTTCATATCACCTGACAAGAAAATAGTAAAATGATTAGGCGTATGCTGTAATACTACACATTACTATAATTCCATATAAAATAATAACCAACATTAAGCTTGCCACATTAAGTATAAAACTGAGAAGCAAGCAACTCTACCTGTAACAATTAGCAACACTTTCTTTGGCTGAGAAATATTCAGTTGTCCCAATAAATGACCTAAAGAGTCTAGAAGGCAATTGTTCCTACATGGAGCTTAAAGATGCATAGTGGCAAAGTACGAAGATGACTGCATTTTAATTTATTTTACTGAAAAACTGTTTTCATGTTTTATATCTGTTTAACCATTTGACAACTCACTGTTCATTTCTTAAACAAAATGCAGAATTACAAAGCATATACAAAAAAGTTGGTTAAGTAGCCAAGTAACTTACATTTGTTCCCTCTTTGGAAAAGCCAGAAGGCTAATCACATTGCTAAAATCTCTCTTAAGCCATAGGACTGCATTGTTATTTTATATTAAAATTGATGAGGCCAGAAGCTCAAAAGCTGTATGGATACTGCTTTATAGTCACTTCTTTTCAGGTTTAGTAGTTCATTTCCAAAAGACTTCTGAATTCAAGGAAAAGGAAGTTTTTCTGAGATAGCACCTAGAGCCAGCAGAACTGTGATACAATGAGATGAGCTTTTAGGTCTACAACGCAGTATCTATCAGCAGTATTGACTACAGGACAGTGTAAGTTACCACCGAAGCTCTCGGTGGCTATGAACTAGCGTTATTGATATTTCAGAATACATAAAAAACGTGGTTTTAGTACTTTTATTAAAGTGAAATACAGCTGTTCAGTGACATAGCTGTTGATGCCCAAAGCTGTATGTCATGGACCGTGCAATGAAGAAATGAACATTTTAGTGCCTGCCTTTGTCAAAACTGTCTGTGATATTACTGCTCCATCGCACCTAACTAGCTATATAGGAATAAACGCACACATCATTACAAAGAAGAATAGGGTTTTTTTGAAAAAATTTTTTTCAATGTTCAAAATTGAAAGTATTTTACATTATTAACCTCTTACATTATTAAACTCTTCAAAAGTTGTTCTTTAGACAGAAAACTTCCAGTGTTAAAGAAATGTAATTGGCCCCTGGCCTGAGAAACTGAAATAAGGAGCTCTTACTGCTTCCGTGGTTATTCAGTTCAAAGCTTTGTAAACATTAACATGTTAGTATGACCTGCAGCTTCTGCCACTCTGACCTCATGGCTGCAATTCTGTAATCAAAGTGTCTACAAGTTCTTTCCTCTCTCAAGAAGGAGCGGGCTCCTACAAAGGCAGCTGAGCAGGTCAGTTCCAAGCCCCAGGCTAATTACCTCTGCATCACACTTCTGTCCTAAAGCTCCAGCTGGAGCATTTTCCCACACAACCTCTAGGAGTTATGGAATATGGGACCTGTAACTTCCCAGAGAAATCAATAAATTAGAGGAAAATATCTCAGGTTACAGAGTTCAGACCTCAGGGTCCATGATGAGAGCACGGAAAGAGGAACTGTCCGCTGCATACCAAGTACGTGGAGCAAAGGAGATTTGAAAAGTCAGTAGACCTACCTACAAGGGTGGATAACAGGCAACGCGGCTCCAGAAAGCTCTTGAGATTTTTTTCAATGCCAAATGGTTAAAATGTGTCCATTTCAAATATGCCCATTTAAATCTAACTATAAACCCATTACCTCACATGAAGTGCATGCACAAAGAGACCTGTGTAGGACTGGCCCCTAAGGCTATCACTAGCTTTCCACCTTAGGAAATCAGGGTCTACCCCTCTGTCATTTCCAATCAAGGCATAGTACCACTCTCAGTCATTTCCCTAGTCTTCACCGACACATCTTACAGCTTCTCACAAGTCTTCACCTGTAAGATTTCCATGGGTAAACTATGAATAACTCCATCCATTACATAATCATGACAGGGCATAGAAGGAAATACAAACTTATTTCGAAGTTTCACTGTGACCAAAATTATGCCCTATTACCAGCTAAATACCCACAACAAATTATTGGTTATTGCCAGAAGGACATCCATGAGAAACTCCAGACAAGCTAGCTCAAAACAATATACATTTTAATCCATGTACAAGTTAATCTTTTCATCTAGAACTAGTCCAAAACTTGGCTAAAAGCACAACTTAAGTTTCACCAAGCAAGAATAATTCACAAGCCAAGATATCTATTAGATCAACAGTTATGGGAATTTTACATTGTTTGAAACTAATTATTAGAATACCTTTGTTGGAACTAAACCAACATTAAGAGCTTATTATGTGGTCAAGAAAATGGGGTAATATATTCAGAGGAACTTTCCTATCCTCTTGCAAAACCTGTCTTTTCAAAACCAACATGAAGTCAAAACACTAAAGAGAAAGACAGAAACTGCTAAGTTTCTCCAATGTGTATTGGAGCCTCTGACCACAGAAAAACTGAAACTGTAGCAAAGTTCACTCTGCTCAACTAAAGTGCAATTTAAGATAAAATAGTGGTCTCCTGATGTCACCCTGAAAATAGAGGGGAGATATGGCTTCTGAAGACTGAAGTCCCTTCCTCCTGGTAACAGGGATGGCATATGATTAAAGTAGAGAAGCTGCAATTACACACCTTTCACTCTGCTAGCCCTCAGTACTTGGCTTCAACGAAGTGACTTCAAAATAAACTATCTGGGCTTCCGGATCCATTAAAAAAAAAAACCAATAAATTCCCTCCCACAAAATAGACAGTTAGATCACATCTGGGAAGGAAAGATTTTAAATTTATCTCTATGTGCAAGTGAGTGGGAAGGTGCGTGCTTTAAAAAGCTAAAGAAACTAATTCAAAGAAACCACGCATGTACTCTGAAACCAGTGAGCTCCACATTTGGTGCCTACTGCACCACTTCCACAGTTCCAATTGGTAACTTCCAAGATTTCTTCCTATTAATACGTCTGTCACGAAGAAGTCCAACATTACTGCAAAGGAATATACTTTAGATGTTATGTTCAGATTGAGATTAGCTTTTCAGGTAGCTAATAACTGACCCAACGGAGAAATCTGGCTGTCAGGATGAAGGTGTTGGGCTGCACTCTATTTGATGTGCAGCCAGTTCTGATGGCATTAGGGCAGTGTCTTGTGACAGCTTGTGTCGCTAGGCAAAAAACACTTGTCATGTGCCTTCTCTACCAGCACCAACTTTTTCCAAGGCTAACTGCTTTACCCTAAGCCTCTTCCACACTCTGACCTGTCTGTGAGACAAACATACAACTTTAGGACACTCCTTCTAGCACTTGAAGGAAAGGTGTGAGGTAGAGGTGCAACAGCCAAGTGCCTAAGAGCACTGCTAAGAAAGTTTCTTGCCTCTTCCCCAGGAGTAAGGCCAGGTGGTCCCCACAAAGTCTGCACTAGGCGGGACCAGGATGCCCACCACCCTGCTCAGGGAAGGGACCTCTCCCGCTTTCCTGGCACTTCTATGCTGGGATGGGACAGAGGCACTGTGGGGCTTACCTAGCTTCTCCTGGCTGATTCCGTTAGAGCTGCTGCAGTTCTCCACTAAGGTGCTGGTCTCCTCTCGGTGCAGTGCGGCCTCCCCATCCCCAGGAGGCTGCTCGGACTTGGGGCCACTGCGCTGGTGCTGCCTGCTGCTGTGTGAGTGCCCGTGGCCGTGGGAATGGCCGTGGCCCCCGACACCGTGGTGGTTGAAGAGGCAGAGCCCCAACAGGTTGATGATGAGTCCTGCCACCCCCACGCCGATGACCACCAGTGGCTGCTGGATCTCGTGGGGCTCCGTGAAGCGCTCGATGGCCTCCAGCAGGATGGTGAAGCAGAGAGCAGTGAGGAAGACAGCGTTGACGAGGGCGCCCATCACCTCGGCCCGCACCCACCCGAAGGTGTT
>NW_010547878.1:4130-10076 GCF_000687285.1 Phaethon lepturus | reverse complement strand
AAGCGGGAGCGGGCTAACCCCGCGGCTCTGCTCGCCCCCAGGCCAGCTCCGCAGCCCGCAGCTAGGTGCCCCGGACGCGGCGTGGCGAGGAGACCAGCTGTCCTCCCAGCTCTACAGAAACAAGCAGGTAAGGGCTCCGCGCCCCCAGCAACCTGGCTTTCTCCCCCGCCGAGATTCCTGAACTTTGTATCATGTATCGCCCCTTCTGGGTTGGTTTGGTTCTCACTGGCTCACATGTGAGAAACGGGTGGCAACCCACTTTGTTTGCGTGGGTTTTTTGTTGGGTTTTTTTTTCTTCCTCGCTTGAAGTGTTTGTCTCCCCCCTGTTGTCCCGTGAAGCTGGAACAACTGTTGTGGGGTTCCCTACTCACCTCTCCCCTGTTACAGCATATTGCACCAGCTGCCTTGGCACTAGAGAAGACCAGAGAGGCCCTCAGGCTCTGATGATGCAGAGCTTCATGCTTGTTGACTAAAAATTACATAGCATGTGTCCCCCTGAGTCCACCAGGATTAACTTAATGAGAAATTATTCCACCAGAATTACCTACTTCTATGGAAGATCAACCATTTTGACCAACAAGCATTTCCTTGTTACTTTGTTTTATCTCTTCTTTTCTTTTTTGTAAATCCCATCAAGGGGCAGGAGAAACTCTGAACAGTCCTAGATGAAGGAACCCCAGAAAGATCACTCTGATCAAATCCTTGGAATGATATTTTGACACAGTGAAGTCAATGGAAACATTTGCTAACTTCAAGGTCCCTGGAATCAAACCCTCATTCCAGACATCAGTGTACTTCTTTCTCTGGTTCTACCTCAATCATTTAAATCTGTGGTTTTTAGCCTGCAGTCAGCAGATGCCCAGGTTCCTTGGCAGAAGAGCCCTCACCCTCCTAAAGAAGTCTCCAGAGCTATGATCAGGAGGCAAAAGTCTCTCTGCACATACCCATGCTTCCCATGAAAAAGTATTAGACCTCTGCAAATCAAAACATACCTGTTCAGCTCTTGGGACCAGCACTTATCTCAGCTCTATACATGTACTAGGACTGGCACAGTAGGGTCCAGGATTGAAGGAGTCACTGAGTATTGCTGTATCATAAAGAATGGCAGCTGTATCTTCCTTCTGCACTCTACCCCCATAAATTGTTGGTCTGCAGCTCCTCCTTCTCCTTTTCCTCACCTCCTCACCAGCCAACTATAAATGGGAACGAGGGATGCAAATATGTGCTTACTGCTGCTCAGGAGGAGATCTGGCAGCTGCTGTCATGCCCATGACTGTTTCTGGCTGTTCACAGGGTTACCCGTAATTCTTTTCTGTTATTATTCTGTGGTTAAAACGTTTTTTTCAGAGTAATCTTCTCAAACACACTTGCTAAAGAATAAAGGAAGTCAAAAGCGAAAACTGAACAGTCATGCCCCTTAGATTTACAGAGGCAAGAGGCTGGAGGAGGTGGGTTGAGTTCACAAAACAAACACCCAGATCATCAAATCCAAGCAGCCTGTACCATAGGGCAATTGCTATTAAGTTACAGAGTCAACATCTATTCATCAATATTTCTATTCCACAGCTTCAAGATACTTTGCTTCAGAAGGAAGAGGAACTTGCTAGGTTACATGAAGAAAATAATAACCTCCGACAATACCTGAATTCTGCCCTGATTAAGTGTTTAGAAGAAAAAGCCAAGGTATTGTGTTCAAACCTCTTGTATGACGTGTGCAGAAGAAATGGGTTCAATAGGTGCTTGCCATTAAAATATGTGGAAAGTCTAAGAGTGTAGACAACCTGCAGTGGGAGATCTATTTAATTTCACAGAGCTGCCAAATTGCTGGTCGTGGGTCTAAGGTGACAGTTTCCCCCAGGAATGACATCCTCTCAGGTTCTGACTGTGGAGACAGTATAGCACATGGCATAATTAAGTTTAGTTTAAGTAAGTTAGCTATAAGTAAGTTTATAAGCAAGGTAAAATTATTCAATCTAAAGCTTTTTTCAGTGAAAAGCTCAAATTTGAATATATATTTCGTGAGTGTGTCTGTTTTGTCAATTATGCCTTTTGATAAGGATTAATTCTTCCTTTTTTTATGTTTTGGGTGCTTTCTGTTTTATGTTTTGTTTTGTCATCTTCCAATGGTATGCTTCATTCATTTATATTAGAATACTGACCTAATTTTTTTCAGATTTTTTAATTTAAAAGATTTTTTTTTTAAAGTGAAATGCAAAATTAAACACTTCAGGTGAGATGAAACATTCTGTTAAACTAGAGTGTTGGTGGGTTTTTTTAGTTAAATATTTTAATTCCCTGTTTCTCTTCCAAAATAAAGGTAATTGTTTCTTGTTGACTTAAAGACATTTTTTACTATTCCAGACTTGCCCATGAAACAAAACTATTAATTATTTGCTCAGCTATGTGAATTGGGCATGAGCTAAAAAGGCCTGTAAAAAATAGCAAACTTTCCTTTTACATCCTATTCTGAGTTGACAGTGTGGGATGTCCCCCCTCCCATGCCAAGACCTGGCTCCTGGCCATAGAAAAGGTCTCCTTCAATGGACACAGCAGGGAGACATGGCCACCCATCTGTGTCACGTGGAGACAGGTCCAGGGTGGAACTGCCATGAGAGGTGGCTGAGCAGTGAATTCATGCCATGGTGGGGAGCTTCCCTGTTATTCTCACTTTTCTTTGATCCTTCAAGCATCCAGGGATGTCCTTCAAGGCATTATCCCTTGTCCTGGGATAATGGCAACTAAGGTGGATTAATGAGCTCAAAGCCACTCGATCTGCTGTTCCAAGCTCACCCTGGCCGGGATCACACCTGCCCCAGTATGCCCCACACCTTCACATCCTTCCTCTTTATCAGGCTGCCGCATTGCCCCTGATACCCCAACTCACCTGCCAAATGCCGCTGGCAGCATCAGCACAGAGGAGCGCCATACAGCCAGGTGGGAGCTCTCATTTCATGCCATACCGAGTGAGAATGTAGCCAAAGCACAGGCTTTATTGACATTGACAAATTCTTCTCTTTCATGGACTGGGTTGTTGCAGAAACTGTAAAGACACAAAATAGTTAAGCATATCCATACATTTAAGCACAGGGTGAAAGAAAAAAGTATCTTTTATAAGGACAGTAGTAACCATAGTGCCCATCCAAAATCTGATATCAGAAACATATTGCTTCCAGGTAACTAGAAATGCAGATTTTAATCTTTTCTCTCCACCTAATTTTTTTCTTGTTTCATAGAAACTGCTATCCTGCCATGGCCAAAAAACCTGTGCTATTCTCAAAAGCACCAAGAGGAGATTAAAAGACGACCACTGCTTTGTTCCTCAAGAAACTCCTCATGCTTCCAAAGCTAGAAGGAACCTCTTTAATGAATTCACTGCCTGTGAAGAACAAGCCAGCCCTGCTGTGGACAGCTGGGTCTTGCAGACTTTAGGATTAAAAGATGTCAACACCATTGATGAAACTTCAGCTAACTACAGTGCCCTACCCTCAGACCTTGGAAAAGACACATACTGCCTGAGCCCTGGTGAAGCAATAGACTATGACCACAGAGAAGGAGCAACAGCAGCGTGTAGCTGCAGCCATGTGCCTCCAGCTAACAGCAGTACCCACCCATGCAGTGAGGATTCTCCCCTCCTTCCTCAGTTTTCTTTAGCACCATGTGTCTCCTCGTCAGTGCCAAGCATTTCCTCCCTCCCAGCCTACGGGTTGCCTTATTTGACTGGTGATTTGTCACCCAACAAAACAGAAGTGGCCTTCTCAACATCTCTAAGTCCTCACCGCAACGTGAGAACGCACACCTTCCACCAAGGACAAGCCTTCGTGCGCAGGGATGATGATGGAGGATGGAGATTCACCTGGGTGCCCAAGCAGGCTGAATAATGCACTTGCATCAAAGGTCAGCCATAGGGGATGTAGGAGAGAGACATTTCATCTTGTGCTTGAGAAAGGTTCAGGCATCTGAACCTTCTGGGCTCTGTTAAATGCTACTCTGTCACCTACCCACTCCTCCTTCCCTGCCAGATTTTCACAGGTGTGGCTCCAGATTGCACTTGCACAATTATCTGCCCCAGGCCAGATGTACAAACTGGATCCACTTCTATTGTGCCTGCATTGAGATACCTTCTTCTACTTGCTTCATGGTTTTTGTACTATCAGCTATTCCTTGTTATCTGATAGTTTCCAGGCAGGAGTGTTTTGATGATCACTCCCACGTGCACCAAACTGGAAAGCATTTTGGGAATACAGTTTGGAAATAGCACCTCTCTGACAGATAACATAAGAGGCATAATTTGGAGGCTGAGGATCAGCAGTTTCTAGGTGATTTGTGTCTCTTGTCTACACAGATTGCCCTGGATTAAGGCAACCATGGGTGTTTGTTAATGCGCAACACTAGGCTGACTTACCTGCAGTCACATGGTGCTATCATATTCTTTGATGATGCCTCAAAAGAGACAGGATTTGCTTCTGTTGCCTGGAGGCTACTTAATGACAAGTGATTTAGCAAGTTCAGGGGATTTTGAGACTAATGTGTTTACTACATTGTGTTTTAAAGGTATTTTATCTGTCTGATAAAGTGAGTTTAAAGACTTTGAGCCCTGGAACAGGAACTAGAATTGGAGATGCTGTAACACTGCCATCACCAGCCAAGGCTCTAGCGCAATGTATTAGTGGCAGAAATTCTCATCTGTGGTTAATGTACACTCAGAGCACTTCTTTCTTCTGCAAAGGATGGCTTCCCTTTGCCTGCGGCATCCCACTAGTCTTTTGATGGATTTTATTCCATGTTTACCTGCCTGGTGTTGGAAGCCCTTATAAAAGGGAACAACTCCTGGCTTCATAAGCCATTTCTGTGTCTTCAGTGGGGCTTTTTTTTCAACATCAAGAGATGCACTTGTGAAACTGGAGATTTTCTTTCTAGGGAGCAACTTCTTGACCTCTTTGTCCTGATCTCTGAGAGCACACAGATTTATCTGCAATCAACATCAGCCCAGTGTCAGGGCTGCTTCTTCCTTCTCCCCTAGCCCTATGCTTTCTATGGGAAATGTTTCTCCTGGTTTGGGGAGGCAGTATCACTTAGTGGTTAAGGTGAGCCTTTGGGAACCACAGCCTTCAACACCAGCTCTTGTCTCTCCATGTTTCTGTCAGGCAGTAGTGTGCTGAAGCTGTGATCATCACTACCTTGAGAATGCTTTAAAAAAATCTCTGGAGAGAAGGTGCTCTAGCACTGCACAGGACTTCTAGTAACACTAATGATATGAGGTCAACTGACATGAAGTAAGCTCACCAGTAATTTTTTGTGTTACCTTTCTTTTCTGCTTTATAGTAGTTTGATGCCTAAGTATTGGAAATAGAGCAATTTGGTTATTCTTGCTTTCAGAATCGTCCCAGTGACTTTAAGGAGGTAATTACATAAGTAAAAGTAACCATATGTGAGAATTTCCTTTTAGTGGCTTATTTTCCTATTAAAAAATTAATATTCCTTTATTTTTAGAGGATAAAAATATCTCCAAAATAGCCTCTTGTGCCTTAGAATTGCAGTATTCAGGATTCTCCATCAGGAGCAGTAGCAATTTCCCAGAAGAATTTTAAATAAACAAACTCTGTATTTCTGGATAGTTGGTTTAAAAACATAGGGCAGACTTCCAGAATAGGCGATTTGAAAACATTTGTTGTAGGCCTTATTGCGCTGGATGTAAAAAAGAAAAAACAACAAACCCAAAAAACCCCAGAACACACCAAAACCCCAAAACAAACAATGCACATGGAACAAATACAAATATTTGCTTGGAGGTTTGTTGGAGTCAGTAAAAATGCGGCTGGCTGGTGAAAACTAGTCAGACAAGACCACTGTTTCTACAGCACTATTCTGCTTTTCAATGAAAGCAGAAGACCCTGTCCCAAAACCAGCTTATTTCTTTCTCAAGGCATTTCTTTTCTATTAATCTCC
>NW_010547878.1:0-4099 GCF_000687285.1 Phaethon lepturus | reverse complement strand
TTCCCTACTATATAAGGTAGCATTAAAGAAGATACTCCCATCACTAGAGTTTTTATTGTTGTATGTGGTAGCATAGAAAATGACTTTAACATGAATATGTGATGGGAGACACTAGTATGTGTGGTGTACAACACCATGAACAACATGCAGGGAATATACAGTTTAGTCAGGAGATTGCACCCAAAGCAGCTGTAAAACATAAGTAGAGAAGGATCTGTCTGTTTTCCAAGACTATTGAATACCATTACTTATGTATTTCAATGCTATAGAATCAGCAGCAGTAATAAGTACATTTGTCCTGTCAGCAAGCATTAATTTTTTTTTTTTTTTATCTAAAGAGAGAAAAAAAAGCTTTCTACCTGTTTGACATTTCCTTTCCACATTTTTATATCACTGCATGTGGGAACTCCTCCTGCAGAGACCGAGAACAAAAGTGTCAGATCTTTGGTACAATCTCAAAGTAGGGTTTCAGTGGGAACAAACTGATGCTTGAACCTTTACCAGCCTTTTGTAGTGGGGTGACTGGCCCCTTGTCCCGTAGCAAATAAATTAGATGTAAGTGAATAGGTCAATGAATTATTTACCTGAATGAATCCCCTTCTTTTCCTGTGGATTCCTGAATTTTACTTGGCATAAAGGTGTTGAATCCTGTGGCAGGGATTTCCATCTGAGCCTGGCTTACTGGAGCTCGTTTGGGCAGAGGGCCCCATGGTGCTGGTCCTATCAGCTGATGGGTGCTCCTGGCATGCACATGAAAACTTAATTCTGGTTTAGACAACTGCCTGAGCAAAGGTCTCTGTGTTGTTAATGCTGCTGATCACTGTAGTGGAAGGAACACACTGGAAAGGAAACAGAAAAATCTCCAAAACATTTTCACAAATAACTAAGGGTGATTTATTTATCCCTGGCAGCATCATTTGAACAAGTATTTCCTGAGTTATCATGAACAACAATAGAAACAAGCTACTCTCTCTGTATCTAACAGTAACACACAGCAAGCAAGTCTGCCCCAACGTGAGGGCTAAGACTCTTCTGCTTTTTTGGTTCTCTATAAAATAATAAAAGTCCTATCTAATTCAGTGGATTCATTGAGGACAAGTCCCAGTGACCAAACCATTCCTTTGGTCAAATATTGATCCAAGAAAGCCTTTACTTACTTTCAGATAGGTAGTTTAGAGGTAACCCAATTCCTCTGAAAAATCTGCATTCATGCAGGTATAACAAATGATGAATAATAGATTAGACACATCTTTATGGCAGATTACTGTCAAATGGTGGAATACGGAGGAAAATTACTGTGATCTGCTGTGTCCGCATGACTTCCTTGGGCCTGAAAGCAGTAAAGCTGCATTAACCTGATGCTGCTTCGAGCTTATTTTACTCTTTTGGTAGGGCTCATGACCTTAGGTGCAGGCGAGGAATGAAGCAGCAGCACTGCTACTAATTTGGTACTAGTGGGGCTGAATCTAGCTCCTCAGTGCGTAGGTGCGCAGTGTAGATGCACCCTAGCTTGAACTTGTAAAAATCAGCCATGGAAATGGAGCCTAACACACCATCTTTTTCTTCACAAGAGAAAAATCCGGAAATGCTTATTTGCCTTTAATTACTGTCCAGTTTGTATCACTGTTCTTTGGCCTGCAAAGACATGGGAGAGAAGGTCTTGCCTGTACAAAGCCTAGACCAGGCTTTGAGGTGGGGTTTCAGTCCTGGTTTGTGTCTGATACTGCCTGTTTATCTTTTTGTACCCATTCCCAGTGGGTGAAACAGAGCCAGATCCACCCAGCAACTCATGGGAAGTGCAAGGTGATGGCCCAGGGAAGCCTGTGATGCATTCCCATGCCACAGAGGTAGCTAGAGATCAGTAGGAATGAAAGCAAAAAGTGGAAACAAAATTCAGTTCTTCACACAGCCATCACAACTAGGTAGCCAGGAGATAACAGAGTTCAAGAGTTTCAGCTTAATACTGTATTGTAACTTCAAAAACAAATCAGGCAGCTAGAATAGAGAAGCAGGGAGCAGCAGTTCTGGGTTCTGGTATCGCCTCTGGTATTACACTTCATTTCAGTGCTTTGGTTTCTACAGAATCCACCACTGGACCAGTTCATAGCAATTTAACAAAAAAACATGATTCTTGCTGCTGCAAACTGTGTGAGAAGTTCCCTCTCACCAAGGATCAGTACCAGGCACATATACCTCCAGGATGGGGAAGCATGACTTGAATGGCCTAGGGGCCCTGGGAGCTTCTTTGGGCAGTGAACTTCATTGTCTGTAAATATCTGGTTTGTATTAACATATTTTATTTTTTTATTTGAAGTTTATTTGCTTTATTATGTGAATGTAACGTGCAGCTGCACACTTCGAAATAACCCATGTTTTTAGAAAGGTATACTAATAGAAAAGGAAGTTAATTTAACACACTATGTTGATGTTCATTATTTTTGTGATTGAAAAAGGCCGTGATTATATGTAAATGTCAATTTTCCCAGTGTCATTAAGTTATGTCTAATAAAGCTTAACATCTAATTGATGTAATTCTTTACTGCCCACTTCAGCACCTATAAACACAGCTGTTGCTCACACAGCACAGTACCACACCTGGCACCCACACACCTCTCTAGAGGACTGAAAGGGATCTTCATTACCTGCAAGCACAAGTGTCCACACAAAGAGGTGCAATTTGGGCTCATAATATAACAGAAGTAAAGATGTAATGGCCACAGGTATGCCCATTTCAGTCTGGGCTTGCACAGCACATTGCAGTGATCCATTATACTTTTGACCCAGAAATAGATTCCATGCTACAAAATTACTAGGATGTAGGGAAGTATTGTGGTTTTCTTTGGTTATTTTTGCAGCATCAGGCTCTTTCACTTAATAGACTTATACCTTCTTTCTTAAACAGCTGAACATCCTGATCCAGGGCAACCTGATTCATCATAGTACTCTGCGTACTCCTGATTTTGACTCTGAAATGATGAATTGTAAAATGGCACTGAGGTGTCATGTAAAGAGACTGAAGATGAGCAAGAAAAGCAAGAGTAAAGAACTGAAGTCTCTTGGTGTCAAGTATAGCTGACTAAATAAAGTAAAGCTGTCTTACTTATTAACTTTCCTTTCTGATCATGGGCAGGTTTATTAGTAACCATGCACCAGCTGGGACCAGAGATCTATTTTTAATTGAAATACGAGTTTGTTTATTGCTTATGAAAAGATAAAAAGTGAGCCTGCCTTAGTTTATTTTGCCCTCCTCTAGAAGCCACAATAAGTCTATTAGCTGATTCACAAACACTCTGGCTTGTTGCCAGGTGGCTAACATCCCATCATAAAGAGAGAGCAGTCTATAAATGTGGAATGAGCTGTGATTCACCTAAAATGCCATGTCTCCACAGTCATTCCTCTGCTTCATTAGTTGTGCATCACTGAATTATTTCAAGGCTAAATGTTTACACACAGTGCAGCCCAAGGAAATCAGTACAAGAACAGTGCACAAGGAACAGATTACAAAAATCAGTAGGGGCATGTACATTCTGGAGGTCTGAGCTCTATTTTTCCTTGATTTATTAAAAAATCCCATTCAAAAAACTGTAATTTTAATACTGGTATTGTTAGCTGAAACTCCCAACAACTGTCTCGGAAGCTGTTATTAGTCAAAGAACACTCTCTAAATATTCATTTACTAAACAGTGCTTGCATGTATAACACCTTCCACCACCACATTATTCCCCATTAATGACCAGAGAACACAGGGTCAGGATTTGGGAGTGCGGGAGCTATACTACCATTTCAGGGGCACAAAAAATGTCATTAGATGAGCCGGAATGCAGGCCAGGAATCCTAGCTTCCAGATGTGAATATCGAGGGTCTAACAGCACATTTGAGAGCCCACACATGCAGCCAATGTCCCAGATGTGCCAAAGCCCCAGCTGTGCAGTTGCAGGCCCAGCTGCAGGTAACAGCAGCCAGGCAGCTGAGGCCCCAACATTGCCATTGCACACCCAGATGTGCAAGTGCGGGCTCCCAGTTGTGGCTTCTAGTTGAGGGCGTTTCATTCTACATTTCATTGCAGCTCTGGTGCCAGCCGAGCACCTGGCAGACCCGC
>NW_010547877.1:0-8298 GCF_000687285.1 Phaethon lepturus | reverse complement strand
TGACTGTGCCGTGCGACGCAGGCGCCTCGGAGCCGTCGGGATCCTTTGTGTAAGTCAGGTTGGATCCAGCCTCTCCCGTGGACGCGGAGGAGTTCTAACGTCCAGAATTGCAGTGCGGGCCGTCACGCCACACCAGGCTTCTCCTGCGTGCTCCCTGCTTAAGGGGAAGGAGGTTTAATGGGATCCTATGCACTTTTTTCTCCCTCTACAGCCTGGCAAGGACAGTGTCGAAAGCGTTTCCTTGCGTTGGACGAACTAGTCGGGGCTTGGAAAGCCCTCTGTGGGCGACCGAGCCGCCCGGGATCGCAGGTACTTCTGCACCCGGCGCGTGGCTGCGGAGCCGTGTTTGGGACTCTGGTGGATGCCACCGCTGAATTGTTTTATTTTTCATCAGTTTGTCATCCCTGTTGTCTTGATGCAAACGTTTGAAGGACCCCAGAAGAGCTGGCACGGGCAAAGCTCTCATGCGACTCATCCTCAGACCAGCCTCCGCTCTGTGCCTCTTCAAACCCCGCCTTGCCGAGTTACGCCGAAGGATCTCCTTTCTGCCGGCTTGGTGTTAATTTAAAAATTAGATCGTCTGGGCTTTTGTGGGGCAAGGCTGGGCTCACTAAGAAGGAAAAACAACTTCCTTCAGCTTGCAGGGTCTTTAGGATCTAATGACCACAAATATTTGAAGCATGCAGGATTTGTACCAAAGGGAATGGCAAGCACAGAGGAAAACGTTGTGTGTTGCTGCAGTGCGGACGGGGTGAAAGATGCTATTCATATCAGTTCACACTGCTGAACTTTGGTCAGGCTTTTTTCACCCCGTAGTTAGAGCTTAAGTGCTTTGAAAACAAGAGGAGGAAACTGGTCTCTGGGAAGCGGCGCTCGCGTCTGGACACACCGACCTCGTTTTCACTTGCTTGGAATATTTAGAAAGAAACGTCGTGGGTTTCCTCGCCCCTTTCTCTGGCGTCTGGAGCTGTAATTGCCCGTAAAAATAAACAGATAAAACGAGGTCATTAAATTAGCGGGGAAATATCTCGTTGCAAGAACCTGCCAGCGCAGCTTCTGCGGCAGAGAACAGGGGCTGGGGGTCGTTGGGGGAACAGGCAGGCGGAAAATGGTTCACTGAACTTCTTTTCCAAAGACAGTAATTTTTTCCACCGTGCTGGACGTGAAAAGCAGGAGGGAATTGGCAATCTGCTTGCAGTGCTTAACATTTGTAAAAGGCATTGTGCCCTTCTGCTGATCACGAGCTGTCTTGTCGTAGCGTATGAGCAATAAAGGGAAGCAGTCAGAGCTGCAGTAATGATGTTAGATTGAATAGAGCGTCTTATTTTATTTTTAGAGGACGATTTCACTTGGCACCGGCCGCCTTTATTCTTGCTGGTTATCCATAGAGATGCACCACTGCTCTTTTTATCCAGATTGGAAACCGGGAAGTGTGTTCAATCCCTCGTTTATCTTATTTTTAAAACATAATTAAGTGCTAATCATTGACGAGGATACGTAATCCGGGCAGTAGCGTCTGGACTTTGAAAACAGGGACCTTGTTGCAACAAACTTGGCTCTTGCTCCGGCTCTCTGCTCGCCCATCGCCCGGCACCGGCCGGGGATTTCACCGCCAAGGCGCCGCGTACTGCTGCCGGCCTCCATCCCGAAGGGAGGTTAAATGAGCAAAAGCTGAGCACGGGGGATAAACTTCACCTCCTCCAGCAAGCAGCAGAGCCACTGGGGCTGCCCAGCCCCTGGCCCTCTAATCCCAAGCGTTGCAGAGTGCCTTTGGGGTGGAGAGCATAAAGCAACCTGGTTATTTTTTTTTTCCCCCCGCTCTTTCTCGTTTTGGCTTGCTCAATTTTTTTATCGCCATGGTAACAGGGAAATTTGGTGTAGCGGCTGATGGATGCTTACAGCTCTCTTTCAAGTCTGAGTGGAAGGGGCACTGAGAAGACCTTTAAAACCCGACGTGCCCAGCTCGGCGTTGCGCTGGGACGGCTTGCGTCGTGTGCGTTGGCTTGGGGCACCTTCCCTCTCTAGACAAAAGGCTTTTAGAAAAGGTTTGCACCAAACCTTGTCTTGGCTGTCGGCTTCCCTTGAGGTGTATCCCAGCACGGATTCCTGTTTTCCCACCTTCAGACTGGAAGCAGGTCTCCTCCACAGATTGTGTCTCTGACTCTTTTTGTTGTTGTTGTTGTTTTCTTTTCAGCTGTGAAGCGCGCAGACCCTCCACTGCTATGGGAGACTCTGTTGTAGACCCAGCCCGAGGGACAGGCGTGGACCAGGCGCCCGGCTCGGTGCCCCAAGGGAATGGCGGGACGTCTCTCAGCGTCATCACGGAAGGTGTCGGGGAGCTGGCGGTCATCGACCCCGAGGTGGCGAAGAAAGCCTGCGAAGAGGTCCTGGAGAAGGTCAAGTTGATGCACGGCGTCTCCTCCGACAGCTTAACAAAACTGTCCGATGGCAGCGAGGCAGAGCGCGCCCCACGGACCGCGGTGGATTTGGCCAACGGAGATGTCGGGGAGGGCTGTGAAATCAAGTGCTTGGACGATCCGCCTGGCACGGCCTCCAAGATCCAGGAGGAGGACGAGACCATGGCCAACACGGTGAAAACCGCCCGGAAGCGGCAGAAGGATAACTCTGCTAAGCAGTCCTGGCTCCTCCGGCTCTTTGAATCCAAACTCTTTGATATCTCCATGGCCATTTCATACCTGTACAATTCAAAGGAACCTGGTGTGCAGGCTTACATTGGGAATAGGTTGTTCTGCTTTAGGAACGAAGAAGTGGACTTCTACCTGCCACAGCTGCTGAATATGTACATTCACATGGACGAGGACGTGGGAGATGCGATCAAGCCCTACATCGTGCACCGCTGCCGGCAGAGCATCAACTTCTCCCTGCAGTGTGCCCTGCTGCTGGGTGCCTACTCCTCGGACATGCACATCTCCACTCAGCGACACTCCCGTGGGACCAAGCTGCGGAAACTCATCCTCTCGGACGAGTTGAAGCCAGCTTACAAGAAGAGGGAGCTGCCGTCGCTGAGCCCGGCGCCCGATATGGGGCTGTCTCCTTCCAAAAGGACTCACCAGAGGTCCAAGTCGGACGCCACCGTCACCATCAGCCTGAGCAGCAATCTGAAGCGCACAGCCAGCAATCCCAAAGTTGAGAGCGAGGAAGAGGTAACATTGGGGCTCTCCAAGGCTCAGCCTGCCTGGGAAGGGATGCGCCCAGGGCTGTGCTTGTGTGGTTGGTTCTCATCTCATAGCTCCTCCTTTACTGCAGAGGTGTTTTTTTATCCTAGTTGCTGCAAATGATTGAAGTTTTGCTTCCTGTGTCTCTAAGCAAAGTGACACACACTGGTGGGTCACGCTTGAGGGTGCTGGGGCTCCAGAGGGGGTGTTTTCTTGGTGTGAGGGGAAGGGGGGACGTTAGGTGGCTTCAAGGTAGGGCAGAAAGCTGGGTCAGGAGGACTGAGTCGCTTCCTACGGCGCTGAATTCCCACACAGTTTGGGCGACTCAGCCGGTGTCTCTGTTTTGCAATCTGCAGCCATCTGATAGCTGTTGGAAACCTGATTTCCTCTTTGTCCCGACTTGTACAGATTTAGCAACGATGAAGTTTATTCGCAGGCAGAAAAGGCCCGGGGCAGCTGAGAGCTGGGGGCAGGAGGGGAGCAGATACATCCCATCAGCTGCGCCGTGCCGGTGCCCTGGCCAAAACGAGCCCCTGGTGTGCACGCCCTTCTGGCCGTAGGGCCGAGCGCTGCAGCCGTGGGGTTTGTCCGCGGCTGCTGCCCTGCGCCGAGCTCTGCTTTGCATTTCTGTCGTCTTTTCGCAGCTCCAAGGCGATGGAAAGCCAGACCCTCCCTGCTGGAGGGGCTGGGCTGTGCGGAGGGGACGCTTCCAGTTTCCAGGGTTGGGCGCTAATGTGGTTTAGTGCCAAAGCAAACGGCAATTAAATAGGTGAACTTGGGCATACGGGCGTTATGTGTCTTCCAAACCCAAATAGCTCCCATGGGCTTTGCGGCGTTTATTTTTAAGTGTCAAAAAGTTATCAGCACAAAGTTGCTGTGGCTTTGGTGCTGAGCTGCTGTATCGGTGCACGCTCGCTGGAGAGTGAGCGTTCTTGCTTGAGCGGGATTTCTCCCAGCGAAAGCGCGGATTATTCATGTCACACATCTGCTGGCACAGACCTATGGAGCAAAAGGATGAGCAGCATCCTTGGTAGTGGGGACGCAAGGCTGGAGGGAAAAGAGCTGGAAAAGGAAATTTTTTATTTTGCTGCTTTGTCTTTTTAAGGGCTGATGGTTTCTAGCATGAGCATCAGCCTGGGATGGTGAGAAATGCAGGGCTGAGATGGGGATGCTGAGCGGGAGAGGGGGACGGAGGAGATGAGCTGGTGCTAAACGCAGATTTTATGACTAATGCTAACCTCATCGGAGAAAAGCAATGCCTCTTCCAGAACTCCAGAAGTTGAAATACTCCCCCGGGGAGGTGCTTCACCTCTCCAGCAGGGATGCTCGTAAAACCATGGTACCAAAGGTTCGGTCCCAGCAGGGCTTCGGCAGCCGTTCACCCGGGCCGATCAGCCAGACTCCAGGCGGCTCCTGTTCTGGGTCATCCCTGTGCCTCGTGTGGACGAGACCTGAAAGCCGACTTCCTTGTGCCTCCATCTAGACATCCGAGATCTCGTGACCGTTTTTGTAACGGTGGAGTATTTGTTGGCTTTCCTGCCTTGCCTGAGATGCCCCCTTTCCCTCGGCTCCACGCTGGCTTCTAAATCATTGGAAGGGGCCACGTGGTCTCCCGCTTGGCTGGCGGACTTTGGATAAGGGTTTGAAGGGGGTTTCGGAGGTGTGAAGCGGCGGTCGTCCAGCCTGGTTTCAAGTTAAAACCACCCTGTCCCGTTCCCCGCGGTTCTCGGGCAAAAACCCAGCTGGGAGCTGGGGTTGCGGCGTTTGCCGATGGGTAAATGAATCTTTCATGTCTCTGCCCGTCGGCTGCTCGGCGGAAAACAACCGGCTGACGGAGAGCCGGACGCGCCAAGGTCTCCCTGCTCGCGCTGGCTGCAGCTGCTTGAATAATGGAAACCGAAGCTTTGCATAAATGATAGATGAAAGCAGGAGAGTTTCTCTTGGTGATGTTGGAAACGTATTTTGATCCAGAGGCCGGGCAAGCTGTGTAAACGGTGTGTGGCAACGGGGTACTCGAGGTGCCGTAAGAACTTTCCCAGCCAGCTTCCTGGACCTGTATTATTTTAAGTGCTGGCTGGTTTTGCCTCCTATTTGAAACCAGCAATCTCCTGCAAAAAGCAGCTTCCCTGGAGCTGGCTGGGGGGGGGCGGCCTGCCGGTCCGGCGTAAATTCCAGCAAATTCTGCAATTCATGACTTTAATCTACAAGTTGGGTTTCCCTCGGTCCAGGATACCCAAAGATGTCTGAATTGTGTTGTGCTGGGACCAGCCCTTAGCTTGTTCTCCAAAGTTTCTTAAACTAGAGATTTTATGGCAATGAAATCTCATGTGTGCTCATCTGGGAGTTACTTTATCCCCTCTAATGTGCTTCGCGTCTGCTGCCAGCGTCCGTGCCGCCGAGCCGTGGGTCGGCAACCTGCTTCTGCTGTGCCTTCCAAGAAACTTCTGTTTCTCTCTTTGCACAAAATCGCAAAACTCGAATGTAAACCCAAGAAGTCGTTTGTCTGGATTAAGGAAGGCTGCAACACCTGCATCTCCTTACCGAGCGCTGCCTGCAGTGCCGGCTCTTGTGCTGGCCTCCGCCTGCAAGCTCAGCCGGCGTTCAGCTGTGCGGCTCTTCCCAATCTTTGTTTTTGTTAAACAAAGCCAGATACAGCCCAGCTGAGGGTAAAGCACGGCATTTCTTCAGCTGTCCTGTACCGCTAATGCGGCAGCTCTGTGCGCTGCAAACGTAGAGCGTGAACACGGGTCACTCGGTGCCTGCTGCAGGTGGGCTCAAATCGGGCGGGCGCAGCGAGGGGGGCAGTCCCGGCGGAGGAGATGGAGCGGAGGAGGGAGAAGAGGGGTTGCAGAGAAGTTGGCTGTTTCAGCGCTGCGGCCGGGGGCTGTTGAAGAGAGGGGAAACGGAATGAACTCTGTCTGGAAGAGCTGTAGGGAGCAAAAGCTGAAGCGCCTTTGCAGGTGGGTGTAGATCCGAGGCACAAGCCGCAGAGCGCAGGGCTGGAGACAAGAGGCGCAGGGAAAGGCGAGAACAGAGAAGGGCGGGTATGTCCCACCCGTCCCCGAGAGACGCTCGTGGAAGTGTCCTGAAGACTCTGCCCGCGCCGGAGGCTCTGCAGCCAGGCTTTTTCCGGTGAGGGTTTCCCACATCCAGGCTTCGTCTCCTCTTCACCACTGGAGCCCCAAGCCGCTGCTTAGCTCTACCGAGGAGGTGGTGGCACCATGTGCCCTTCTCGGCAGCATCCCTCTGGGGCTGGCTGGGTTATTTTCCCATCAGTCTTTTCTCCACTGAACGTTTTGGGGTTATTTTCCCATCTCCCATCAGTCTTCTCTCCACTGAACAATTTTGGCCTCTTCTGCACTCCCCGTAGGTCACCTATTCGAGACCTCTGGGGCTTTATTTACCTCTGGACCTTTGCCCGTTGCTCTACATCTTCCTTGAAGCGCGGTGCCAGGTCCTCCTTGTTTCTAGGCTCTTAAAGGTGCCTCTGTCCTCGGCTGCTGCTCCTCTGTGAGGGCCTCCGATAGCGGCCGTTCCCGGATCAGCTGAGTCGGACCCAAAGCAGCTGTTAACACTACTTAAGGAGAAGAAGTCTGCGTTGGTTTTAGAGCGTGGTGGGGGACAGCTCTTAACCAAGTCAGTCGTCGCGCCTGGGACGAGTCTGTCCTTTCCCCTGCGGTCGCCTGCAGCTGTGGCACTTTGTTTCTAGAGGATAATTCTTCCCGCTGAGGTCTTTATGTTCCAGTTGTCGCTTCATGCTGCATAACCACCGCAATACCGGGCGGGAGCGGTTTTATTTCAAGTGCCGTTCGTGCTGTGGGTTTTTAATCCTCACCGGATTACGCATCCACGACGTAGTTCCATGATACGGTTCTAATGGTATCAATTTATTTTGCATTTGTTGCTTTTCAATTAATACAAAAGCATGCAAAGGAAAAACCGCAAGCTTGGAACTCGTCTTGTCCTGCGTCCCTGCGGTTCGAGGTGGATGGACTCAGCCGTTCTTCCAGGTTTCCAGGGTGGTGGTTGTATTTTGCCGGAGTCCAGGTGCGTCCCGTTCTCTGATCCATTTACAGACAAAGGGTGGATTAAATGTGCTGGGGCTGCTCGGCATTGAATTTTCCACCTGAGCAACTTGAGACCTGCAGGGAAGGAACTTGCTGTAACCTCATGCTCGTGCTGGAAGCCAGGGAGCACTGAAGAGTGTTCGTTGTGGGAGATGGTCTGAGATGCGGTGGTTGGGTCCGCTGAGGTGCCAGACGACGGAGGGACCGTGGCCGGGATCCCCGTGCTGCAGACGCGGGGGCTGGTTGCTGTCCCAGCGCCGTGCGATGGGGACGCTTCGCTTCTTTCTTGCCTATGTAAATGTTAAGCCCGGAAGACGGGTCCCTCGCTGTCTGCGGCAGGGGCTGGTCCTGCCGGCGCCTTCGGTTGCGCAATAGTGCTGTTAAGTCGGGCACGCGGGGCAGAAACGTGGCGGAGTGGGGCTGGGTGGCTGCTGAAACCTCGGCGGGGTGGAAGCTGGACACCGCGTCCGGCTCCCCGGGGGTTTGGCAGGGCTGCAGGCAGCAACCTGGAAACAAAACCTCACCCAGGGCAGAGCAGCTGCTTAGACTTCAGTAAAACCGTCGTTGCGCAATAGTGCTGTTAAGTCGGGCACGCGGGGCAGAAACGTGGCGGAGTGGGGCTGGGTGGCTGCTGAAACCTCGGCGGGGTGGAAGCTGGACACCGCGTCCGGCTCCCCGGGGGTTTGGCAGGGCTGCAGGCAGCAACCTGGAAACAAAACCTCACCCAGGGCAGAGCAGCTGCTTAGACTTCAGTAAAACCGTCCGTGGCGGGGCCAAGCTACCAGCAGTGTCTCGAGCCGACCTAGAGGTACCCGCTGGAGCAGAGGAAGTCGTCTTGCTGTCTGATCTTCTTCATTTCACCGAGCTCTACAAAACTCAAGCCTTGCTGGCTTCGGGGTGGTTGTTTTTTAACGCTGCCTCCTCCGTAAACCCAACAGGATTTTGTGCAGAGGCGCAGCGAGTCCTCGCCAGCGTCCGTGCCGGGGGACTCGCACAAACAGGTTGCAGCGTGCACGTGCCTTTGCCTGGGTCCCTCCTCGGCGGGCGCGGAGCAG
>NW_010547876.1:4339-10760 GCF_000687285.1 Phaethon lepturus | reverse complement strand
TCGGCTCCCCGCCTGAAATACTCGAAGGTATTTCTGGTGCCAAACCACAAATTTTTAAGAAATCAGGCAGCAGGTCACCCGAAAACTGGCGGGAAAATTCCGTGGTGCTTCTTTAAAACAGAAATAACATTTATTTTATTTGCCTTCTGGTTTCCTGATAACTGCAGTGCGTTTTCATCTTCAGCAACCATATATATTTCAAAGCTTGGTTATTCATGTAAGTGCGGACTTCCATCTGCAGGTGCATTTCTTCATGGTGACCACCTCACCCGTGCAGATAACTCTACGCTGTTTATTTCATCCAAAACTGAATAGCTGCTAACAGTCACCTTGTGCAGGTTTTAATTTATCTGTATAACTGTTCGTCCATTGTGGAGTATCACCTGCCTGGCACAAGC
The DNA here is from genome assembly GCF_000687285.1 of Phaethon lepturus. NCBI lineage: Eukaryota > Metazoa > Chordata > Aves > Phaethontiformes > Phaethontidae > Phaethon > Phaethon lepturus. The sequence goes on along the minus strand of NW_010547876.1, from coordinate 10,362 downwards.
GACCTACTTAAGGCACTCAGTAAAATGTTCAGGTTTATTTTGCCTCTTCCCTCTCCTCTTGCACTGCCTAGGCCGCTAACACCAATAAAAGAAACTCCTTGACTCCCAGTGCGATATTACTTAGGCCCCGCATTTCGAACACTTACACAAGTGCTCAGCTTTGCTCCACGATCCCAGTGGCATCTTTCCTTCCCTCTCTCCCAAGTCAACACACAAGCCCTTCTCCCCTACAGTAACGTTTGCAGAACCAGGATCTCGGAGTTGCACCCAGACCATTGCAAGTGCAGATGGGTGTTGCACAATCCAGCAGATGTTGATTCCTGCTCGTGCTCGCATCCTTCTAGCTGAGATTTGTAAGTAGTGAATCAGAGGTTAAAAAAACCCCACCAAGTCTTCACATCATCTCCCAGAATGCTACAAAGTTCCTAGTTAAAAAGGTAATGCACTGCTCTTGATAAGCATCAATCTTATCTTCTAAGGAGATGATTTTTGTTCATATATAAAAGCCGAAGCTGCTACTCAGCATCAAAGTTCTCACATTAGCGCAGCTTTTACAGAACCATCATGCAGTAAATGACAACCCAAAATTTCATCCAGTGTCTCAGCGAAAAGACAGTGTGTAGCTGCTTTTTGACAATACAGTCCCATGTCCCTTGTGAATCCAAAAGAAAAATCATCTGCCCCAAACCCTCACCAGGTCAGCTAGAATGGCTGATGCCCTGGGCAGTTAGGACTATGTTTAGCTGACTCTTAACACTTGGAGGTGGAGCACAAGCTGGCATGTGCCAGAGCTGCTTTGGCTCTCCATGTTTACTGTCCCCTGTACAACGGTGCGTGAACTGGACAAGGAGATACTTCAAGCCTCTTTATTCTTCTGATCAAGGGTATCATGGAAATGCCATTGTCTTACTGAGAGGGCATTTGTTCCCTAGGGTGAAAAGCACACACTAACATCAGATATAGATGGGGTAATTACAGCTAGAGCAGAGCATCTATGTAAGTGAGTTGAATGTTTGTCGTTTCTGCTGCAACAACCATTTAGCAGAGACAAAACTAGACAGGGGATGCTCCTCTAGGAAAAGGGACCTGCATGAACCATGTGGCTGCACTTTTGCATCAGCACAGGAAGGCACCCAGGCACCATCTTTTCTGACTGGCACACGCACAAACAAAAATTAAGATTAGTCTCTTTACAGCAGAAAAGGTCAGACCCATCGCAGTGCATTTGTTTGTATACATGATTAGCCTTCCAAAATGATCACAACAACTATCATCATCATGCAGGATCCTCATATTTTTTAAATTGATGTTGCCTTGGCCCTTCTTAAGTTCCTTAAAGAATGTAACCTTGCTTGAGTATCTTTCTAGCTTCAGTTACAGGCAACTTGCAAAAAGCACAACCCAAACAGCCACAACCCCCCCTGATATTTTTCCTACTTAAAGTAGAAACTGCATCTCCCATTAAGATAAAGGTCCCTCCTAGTCTCTTCCTCTAACATCACTGAAACCTGCTGGCTGCCACACTGGGCACAGCTGCTCTCTCTGCTATGCCAGCGCTGGTCGCCAGCAGCCACAGTTGCCAGAAGCTATCAAATAAGTAAGAACGCAGAGGGAAGGAGCGCCATGAGCTTGTGCTGCTGGTTGCACAACAGCCTGCTGGTGTAGGGTATCAAAGGAGGGCTAGAGGTCCGTCGGAGATAAAAGGAGGTCCACAGCCAGGAATAAATGGTTAAAAACCAGAACACAAATACCCATGCTATAAAATAGCATATGTATTCTAGAGCCTCACGGAGAAAATATAGAAAGGACATTTTGCCAGTTCCTTTCTAGAAGGAAATACAAAGGCTACAGTCCAGTAAATGGCTGTATCGGCTAGCAAGTGTGGCAGCAGCTTGGCTTCCTAAGCCTCTGGCAGTGTTGATACTGGAGGAAATAGAAAAGGGTGTGTTCTTGTCTGCAAAACCACACAGGAGTGAAGATGTATGAGTTGACAGATGCTTACGTATGCTTCTGCTGGTGCTTCTTTCTGAAAAGATAATCTAATTTCCTGGTTGACAGTTAAATTTTACTTCCACTGAACAAGAGTAGGGCTCTTAACTCCTCAAGTCCTGACCTAGCAAAACACTTTGAAGTACTCAGTGGATGTCAGCATGGCCTTTCCTCTGCTGAATAGGTGATGCTGGCTGAATAGAGGTCTGGATGCAGACTGTTGCATCCTTTAGCTGATTAATGTCTTCCCACTGGGGAGGAGTGGCTGGAGAGCTGCCCGGCGGAAAAGGACCTGGGGGTGCTGGCTGACAGCCGGCTGAACATGAGCTGGCAGTGTGCCCAGGTGGCCAAGAAGGCCAACAGCTTCCTGGCCTGTATCAGAAGCAATGTGGCCAAAAGGAGTAGGGAAGTGATTGTGCCCCTGTACTCGGCACTGGTGAGGCCACACCTTGAATCCTGTGTTCAGCTTTGGGCCCCTCACTACAAGAAGGACATTGAGGTGCTGGAGTGTGTCCAGAGAAGGGCAACGAAGCTGGTGAGGGGTCTGGAGAACAAGTTTTATGGGGAGCAGCTGATGGAACTGGGGTTGTTCAGTCTGGAGAAGAGGAGGCTGAGGGGAGACCTTATCGCTCTCTACAATTACCTGAAAGGGGGTTGTGGTGAGGTGGGTGTTGGTCTCTTCTCCCAAGTAACCAGCGATCGCACGAGAGGAAATGGCCTCAAGTTGCGCCAGGGGAGGTTTAGATTGGATATTAGGAAAAATTTCTTTACGGAGAGAGCGGTCAAGCATTGGAACAGGCTGCCCAGGGAGGTGGTGGAGGCACCATCACTGGAAGTGTTCAAAAAATGTGCAGACATGGTGCTGTGGGACATGGTTTAGTGGGCATGGTGGTGTTGCGTTGACGGTTGGACTTGATGATCTTAAAGGTCATTTCCAACCTTAATGATTGTGTGATTCTGTGATTCTGTAATGTGTTTATTGTCTTTCCAGTGGATTGCACAAGTATATTTTATGATTCATAATTGCATAGGTGGAAAAGGCTGATCTGTTTAGCCACTGAGTGATCTCTTTGTCTTAGGGGATCAGAAAAGTTCGTAACTTCTTTACATAATAATGGGTTGTTAAAACAGTATTTTATCTATAAAAATCAATATTTACTTAGACTTTATTCCGCACAAGTAGCAGGTTTCTCAGGACTGATATAATCACGGCTTTTAGTTGCCTTTATTAGTTTTACGTGCTTTGTTTTCCCAACAGAGCAGCTGGGGTATTGTATAAGCAATTCACGTCAACACTGGGTGCAATCCAAATATAACCTGCCACCGAGCTATGGCAGCCAAAAAAAAAAAAAAAAAAATCCAAAGGAGCCAAAAAAGAAAGAGGCTGTGAAGGCTATGCCTGTATGTATGGGAGCAGACAGTATAGCCCTGCTGCGTCCATACTCGGAAAGGGCTGGAGGTAAGCCAGCTGTGGTCTGGAAGCTGTCTAGCTGAGTTAGCACACTATCTCCTGCCTGTTGATGAGAAATTCCGGCACCGGCACAGTGCCACACTAATATGACTACACAGTTTCCAGACTGGTACTTTCATCGCATCTAGCTTGCCAGAAAGCTAGTGAAAGTCACCAGTCGGTATCTTTAGGAAAAGAGACCAGCAGACAAGACCACTGTGCCAGCGCAGTCTTTTCCCCAACCAGAGCAGGACAGTACCTGAGTACTACAGGCCACTTATGACGGAAAAAGCCTGTAGCAGGTGCAACATGGAGCTGGGGGAAGGGGCAGTAAGACTGCCTCCAGGCCTCGTACATAAAGATAGATACTGCTATGACTGCAGGAGACATTTATTTGAACCCTATGAGTTGCCTATCAGTCTCCTATTCCATTCAGAAAAATGAGATCGGTGGTGCTGACAGTATGCTACTCTGGCTCAACCCAAGGCTTTTGAGAGGGGTGATGACTGGGACTGTTCAATCACCTTGTGCCATCTAAGGAAAGATCTGTAAAAGAAGCAGTTATAGCAACAGTGGTGTCTGTTGGGGTTGGATCTGCTGGAGGGAGTCCTGGGCAGAGCTGCTGCACGTGACCTGTTGCTACAGGGATCAGCAGCCCCTGCGGCTGGGATGGAGATTCCCTGGTTAGAGACCCAGGATCAGCTCTCATACCTTCAGCCACCTGCTCACAGAAAAATGAAGAAGAATTTATTGAGAATGTGGTATTTAAAAAAACCCAACACAAAACAAAACACACACAACCAAGCCATATTATTATAAATGGAATCTGTAAAACAATATATTGTCCATCTTTCATTACAAAAGAAGAATATCTATTTTGAGGAATCTACCTTGAAGAATTTAATTCTGCTTCAAGCAGGAAATGGGAGAATGCCTCTTGTTACTTTCTCCTTATTTCTACTCTTCTTAAATTGTCTGGAGAGCTGAGTGGAAGTGTGAGAAATGGCTATGGAAACAATTTGCTGAGGAGGAGTAAATAGATTGAAATAGGCAGGTAGACTATGGATAGATTTAATTTCTCTATGTTTGGAGACTGGATCACTGGAGGGTAGTTATACGAGAAGGAAGGACTGAGGCATATTTTAATAGAAATCAAGTACCAGAGGAGTTACAAATACCATGGTAAAACAGAACAGAGAGCTTACACACAGAGAGCTTACACTAAGCAATTGCCTTGCAAGTCATGTATAAGAAGGTGAAGTACGACGGTATTCAAGCTGACAGGAATGAGGAGGCAGCAAATGAGTCCCATCTACCTCAATCATTTCATTCTTCTCTATTGAATTCGTTCGGAGTTACCAGTTTAGGATTTCAGTTGGTATGGATAAAAGGACTGGGCTGCTTTAGCTTTATGTCATGACAAGCTATGCCTAAAGAAAGAAGCTTAGGTTTGGGGTTTTGTTTATTTAATGAAACAAAACCCACTTCCAGAGAAAAATAGAGAAGAATGTAATATTAAAACTGCTTTAGTCTTATACTGACCATAAGATATTTTTTTATCTCACGAATGCCAGCTGCTTTCGTGGTAGTAGTAGTAACGCTGGCTGTCATAAAAGTCTTGAGAAAAGGCATTAGCAACAATTTCCTAAATGGAATAGAAGTGACACTACTGCGCTTTAGTGGAACAGGAGATCCCTTATGGAAAAGAAAAACTTGACAGTTTTCCCATAAGTCTGAAGAATGGAATGTGCTCTGTACTTCATAATGAGCAGTAAGGTCAGAAAAATGGGAGGCAGGGTGTGAATGCTGCAGAACGTTTTTCCCTTGGATACTTTGCAGGAGGGAACTGAAAGGCTGTATTTAGCCAAGATGCAAAAAAAGTATTACCAGTATTTCAAGAATGGCTTTCATACAAACTTTTCTTTCCTAATATCCTGCCTTCAGGATATCCCAATGTTAATTGTACTTGGAGGAGGCAGTTGTAAACTGAGTGGCTAGAAAGGTCATTTACATGTTTTTCTGGCTTGGTTATGAGCACAAAAAGAGGCTATCTTTACTTGGCATACAAACATGCTAAGCAGCTTTCATTTTGCCTGTAAAGGGCTTAAAAAGAGCTGTGCAGAGAGAAGTTCCCATTTTGCAAAGTATTTTGACATTTGAGAATCTGGCTTCATTCTGAATTGGAGAAAAAAATCTCCAATCTTCCGATATACGGAAGTTAGTTATAGTAAATTCCACTTTGTCCACTGTTTTCTCCCATAATCTAAGAAAATATTTTGAATTCTTTAAGTGTGTCTGGTAGTACATATTGCAGAATAACAAAAAGACCTGAAATGTATACTGCCAAACAAGAACTGCCCTTTAGATGTTATTTTGATTCCCTAATCCCACAGTTTTCCTCCAAAAGTCTGACAAAATCAACCTGGTTTATATTTAAGTTTCAGGAGGAAGAGAGCTGATTTCATTAAATTTTTCCTAACAACTCCAGTTTACATTTTGCTAGTATCTGGTACTGACCATGCAGTACACTAGACTGTGGTTTTAGTTTTTATAAGGAGAAAGATGTAAATGACTGTCTTCTAAA
>NW_010547876.1:0-4308 GCF_000687285.1 Phaethon lepturus | reverse complement strand
CCTACAGATTTCTCTTCTTTAAATTCCTGTCCAAAGACAAAATCTTGCCCTGGCCTGCCCTACCAAAAGAAAGAAATGGTCATTTGTGTCTCTAATTTAGCCCAGAGCAAAATTCAAACTGACGTGAGTGCCCAAGGACTGGCCCTCACAAAGTAACCAGCTCTGTCAGTAATGATTGAACCGCATGTGAAGTGAGGAAACCAACCTGTGAATCGGGCAGATCACCTCCACTCTCCCTATTAATTTTGATGGCAGAATTTAAAAAGGCGGCTCCCTGGAGCCACATCGCTGGCCAGGTGGAAAAAAGCTGGTTCACAGAGGCATTGCCCCTGGAAGACGGATGCATGGTAGGACAGGGGCATAGAGCAGAGAGCTCCTAGGGTGCAGGAACCCCGAAGTGCACCTAGTGTGAATTAAGAAGCACGCTACCTTTACCACATCAGAGGTAATGTGTGTACCATGCTGTATTTTTGTCACCACTTTGAAGCACTTTGAGACACTGGTTGCAATGTAGAGGTGAACAAATAGTACTGTCGTTTCGAATGTTCATTGTGTTTTTAAAGCTTGGTCAGTGCTGGAAGGAGCCCCCGAGGCCAGGCCTGGCACAGCAGCATTTTCCCTGCAAAACCTCTGCACTGCCAAAAGTCTCCCCTGCTCCTAACACAGGGTAAAGTCTAAAGAGAGCTGGGAGCACAGCAGGCCTTAAAAGTGCCTTTTGGCCATTCCTCCCTACTGAGGAGCTCTGGCTAAATTCAAAGCGAGACCTGCAAAGCGGGATAAAAGGACAGCCAGGGCTGTCCGCTCCCACCCGCGGTGCCTTACAGGGTCCTGTGCCTGGCAGCCTTTTGCTTTGCTGTGTCACCATCTTTCCCCGTTTGTAAGCACCTCTGGCAGCAACGGCTTTCGGTTTCTCTGGAGCTCCCTCTCCCTGCGGGGCTTCTGCTCGCACTGCAAACCAGGAGCTTCTCCAGGGCAGCTGGCAGCTATGGCAGCTTCTGCCCTCTCCTGCCAGGGTGACTGGCAGCCGGCGCCGGCAGCTGCCCGCTGAGCCAGCGGTGAGAGCAGAGCAGATACTCGGGCCTTTTCCCAAATTAAATTTATATGCAAGATCAACAGGAACTTAAGAATATTTATGGTATTATGTTGGCCCTTTGACAGAAAAGGAAAAAAGAACAAGAAAACAAGGATGATAGCAGCCCTTCTTTCAATAGTAACATACATAAAGCTTAACTTTAATCTGACATTGAACCACACCCAAATCCAACTGGAAGACCAGAAACTACAAAATATATCCTCCTTGTCAGTAATTATATGCATCCGTATAAGCGGATGCCTCACAAGGCAGTTCCTAGGTATAGAACACTTTAAAGGATGCCTCCCTCATTTAGGTCAAACTGTGTGATCCCGACATGCAGGTGTTCATGCTATCTTCCACTTCTAGGTTCAGAGCGGTTTAAATTTTATAAAGAAATAGTTCCTGGCTGTTTCCCAAGAAAAGTGAGCTATTCCTCCTTCAGACCCTTTCCTCCTTCATGACTCTGAAACAACACGTAGAGCAAGAGCACTGTCGTTAGGGGGAGTGTATCTGACAGCTTGTCACTGAGTCCTGTTTGTGTCACAGCTGTCCCCTGGGCTATGTCAGCTTGAAGCCAAAGATATATCTGGTTATTTTCATCATCGAGCTTAACAGGGAGCACCTCTACATGCATCTCGAACATATTTTTCCTTACAACTCTGAGCCGCAGTGTCTGCTTAGAATTAACACGCCACTCACAGACCAAGTAACCAGTTTTATAATTAGAGACGTTACCTTATCATAGATAGAAGAATTTAGCCATGCTTAGGTGAAAGAAGAAACTGAGGCATCATCAAGAGTGAGAAGGGAGGAAATGAGCAGACTGTGTTTCAGGTAACATGCACTCATATCCAGTTCTGCAGGAGGTAAGCAATCAGAGCCGTAGTTTGCATACTCTGCAGTTACCGATTAACGGTACAGCCATTATGCAAAGTAGGCTTCCCTAGTCAAATGCTGGAGATGTGCAGGAAAGAGAAATAACTGTACAATTTTGAGTTAATAAATGTAGAGCTTCTTAAAGTGCTGCCAGCTAACAAAATTTAATTTCAGTGTTCTTAAATGTTTCAAACAGACAAAGCAGTCTCAAATTAGAAACTGGGTGTTAACTCAGAAGCCCAAACACTTCCTTTCCTATGATCTAAGATCACGATGGTATTTAGCAAGAGTTCTCTTTAGTTTTCATCTTTGCCCAACTGAAGACACATATGACACATAAGTGAAATGTCTTAATAAATAAATACTATTTATTTCTTATCTAAATACTGGCTCTTTAGATTCCTACCTATGAAAACTAAGAAAATTACCTCAATATATGGTGTATCTTTGTATAGAGATGACCCTGTTTTTCTTCTGGTTTGGGTGGTAAAGCTTTGACCTAGGCTATAAGGTGACCTCCGCCACGTTTTCTAACCAGTTGCCACTCCTTTTGCTGCCTATCTCAGAAGCGTCACCTCCTCTGCCCAGTGCTTAGTTAGCCAACTGCTTTTCACCACACATATCCCCGCATGGCTCTTCTTGTGAAACCCTGGCCATTAAATTACTGCGCAAAGTGACAGCAAAGTGATTTCCCTGACTCCTATGTCACTGTCAGGCCCCAAGTCCTGCCAAGCTCCTGCAAGCACTGTGAAGCTGCAGCTTTGCAGAGAAGTAAAGTACCACTTGCATTTTGCAAGACAACCCGACCTCAACATCTGTGGGAGCTGTAATGCTGTCACCATCAACTCCCTTAGCCAAGGTAGATTTTTAGGGCATTTTCCTCTGCAAAGAGTAAGAAAGCACTGCCTTGCACTGAGGCAAATGAGATATTTTTAAAGAGTGATGGTTTTTGAATACTACAGTTCATATATGAAGCATAAAAAATGCGACATAAAATACAAAGCAGGTCGTTTTCCATTTGTGGTATTATTACTGATTAATATGGACTGAGGGTGACTATGATGTACTATCCTCTCTCTTGTTCCTTGTGAGCTACTCCCTTCCACTCTTCTTGGCCTTTTGAGGAAGGAGAGCCCTCCTCTTGCCTCCCCGCATTGATTTAGCTGTAATCTTATTAGTATGGGAGGCTCTTGACTGGCTGAGGTGACTGAACTTGATATCAGAGTTACACAGCTCGCTGCTGAGGCTGACTGAGTAGAGACGTTTGGAGAAAAGTCAGAATACAGAGAATTTCCTAGATTTTAAGATCATTGAGCACTACAGTTACTAAAAGGAAAGGAAAAAAAATAATGGCAGTAAAAGTAGTTGTATGTGTGAAAGCAGAAGATGCTTAAGTGATGCAAAAACCTGACTGACTCATTGTTCTGCTGTCTCACTAGTAACTCTGTTTGTTAGAACTGCACAGTTCAGTGCAGTTTAGAAAAAATAATGGGAGAGAGAACTTGGACTCCATTCATTTATGCAGAAACACGGGATTTTCCCAGGCAGATCACACAGTTGAGACTTCCAGTGCCTAAGCTCCAGCAGTGATCAGTGCCAGAGCATTTCCCCACCTCTGTCCTGAGCCCCGAATTACCCATAGGGACTGCTCTGCTGCGCTTTGCGTAGAAAAGAGAGGAATCTCTTCAGAGCACCCTGAAATGCTGAGCCTGACCGCCAGCAGTACGACAGTGCCCCAGGTGTGCCAGTGACAGCCCAAGCACACTTCTGTGATGCCTCTTGAGGTGTACATGTGGGTCCTCCGTCTCCAGCCGTGCCGTCGGATGCGCACCGTCAAGCGAGCTGTGGAAATCCTGTGGGATTCCGGAAACTGGAGCTGAAGGCCGTTGGCCTTCTGGCTCTGACTTAAGGAGCATACCGAATTTCCAGTGGGATTCACCAGGCTGCCACAGGGGGAACACATCTGGTCTGTTGGCCCAGGTGAGTGAGGCTCATCGTCACGCTGAAACTGTAAGGTATAAAACAAAAAGATCCATGGAGTGGAATTTCTGAACATCATTAAACCTGGCAGGAAAAAAAAAAAATCTAGATGCAGGAATGGTTTTAAAATCTAACATGTTGTTTACAGGCCAAACCAGACAAACTACTGGGAGCGCTCAGAAGAGTGAGGGGTCTCAGGTCACACCTCAAATGTCACAGAGGCTTCTTCGCCACACTGAAGGTACAGGTGGGGAAAAGCTAAGCGCAAGAAGCAGAAGGCAGGTCAGGGCCGGGGAAAGGCGGCGCCTCGCATCCCTGGGCGTTTATTAACACCACAGTCCTCTGACGGCTGCCGCACGCCTCCCAGGACCTCCGCG
>NW_010547875.1:0-3201 GCF_000687285.1 Phaethon lepturus | reverse complement strand
AGCCGCCGAAGGGGGTTACATTTGCGCATCCGATATTCACCCGCTATAAGGAATTTTAAATCGCCCGCTCTTTTGGATGATTAACGATAGCCATCACACTGGCTTTTTAATGGAAGTGAATTTATAAAAATTATTTAAATCGTGATGGGGATTAAATACGTCTGCGGCAAACAACGGAAAAGCAATGCGCAGATGAATACTCTATGTATACTTCAGGTTTTTACGTGGGCAAAGCAAACGAGCGTTGGTGCCCGCAGAAAAAGGATGCACAATCCTACAGCTTCGGTGCTGGGGCTGAGATTTCTTGCAAAGAGACCTTGGCAGAAAAATAACCACAGTTACTTAGAAAAAGCTTTCCTCTTCTTGCTGGATACCCCTTAAATTTAGAATAATTTCAGACAGACAAATTAAAAAGTACATTTGAGATAAAATACACAGTCAGACATAGATTTAAACTCTGGATCTAACTCCAAAACCACTTGCAGTTTGACACGGCGTAATGATTTACTGTGTTGCATGATTATATCCTGTAGGTAGCAGCTCTGCAAGTAGGAAATAATTCAGTCAGGGACATGGAAAAGAAATAACTTTTCTTCCAAGAGCAGGACCTCGAGAGGAGTGGCACAAAGCTGAAACCCCATGGTTTCCGAGGGGAAGGTGCCGTGCCACCCAGCCGGCAGCGCCCGCGGGAGGCGGCTCCGTGGGATGGAGGTGCGGGCTGAGAGGTGGGGACGGGGTCCCCACCGTGCCCCGCCAGCTCCCGGGGTGAAACCCCTGGTTCGTGACTTCGGGGTGCTGCACAAGCAGCCAGCGGCGGTGCAGGGTTTCGATGATGTGCACTTGAGATCCTGACCCGTAATTGAGCGTTTCTCCGTTGTGCTTCATGAAAACGATATAATCACGTGCCAGATAAACTCTTCTATCCCCTTCCTCCGTGCACGAGGTAATGTTCTCTGAAGGCCCCTCAGAGACCCTCTGAAGGACCCTCAGAGACCCTGTTACACCCTGTTACACCTTCCCAGATTTAATTATAAGGATATTTGAAATACAATAGTCCTCTGCATCCAGATCTCGTTTTCTAATTGAGTGTTGATACGGATGCGCACCCAGGAGAGCCCAGGCTGACGCACGCCAGATGGAAGGACCCCCTCTCCCCTCTCCCTGAAGCACAGCCGCGGCAGGAGGACATGTCGGATGTCCAGGCTCATCTCTCACACCCTCCATCCCCTCCTGCCCGGCAGACAGAGCTTGCTTGGCTGCGGTGGTTTGTCCCCAAAATGTCACCTGCAGCGCCCGCTCCTCCCTGGGCAGATGTACTTAAGCCTTCCCAGACCTGCCTGCCTCTCTGTGAGCCGCCTGTCACCGGTGCTTCCCCAGCTAGTTAGATTATCTTTGCAAAATTAATTCTGAAAAAAGGTTTAAACGCAACATTAGAAGCGGTTACGGTGAGCGGCATGAAGTGAGGACGCGCTGGCTCGCGCGCTGGCGCGGTGCTGGTGGGCAGTACATCAAGGGAGGGATGACACCCCGGTGATGAATTACTCGCTCCTATAACGTTGCCCAGCTGGAGTGGCTGGAGCAAGCCTTAATTTACTATTTATAAACCTCTCCAGCTGTATTTTCCTAGGCAGAGCAGCTGGCTCGTTGCAGGAGTGTGAAGGAGAGGATGTTAACAGGTTGGCTGGCCGGACTCCGTAAAAATCCTCCTCTGGCCAGGACCGGGCTGCAAAGGCCCCGGGGCCAGGCTGGCGAGGAGGCTCTGGCTATTTGCTCATTAAAGGATTACATTACTCCAGCGATTGCTGCTGAGGGAACAGCTCGGAAAGGCAGAGCCAGCCTGGTACCCACCATGCGAAGCGCTGAAAAATCCCTCATTTATCTTTTCGCCCTCAATGCTCAAATCCTCCTCTGGCCAGGACCGGGCTGCAAAGGCCCCGGGGCCAGGCTGGCGAGGAGGCTCTGGCTATTTGCTCATTAAAGGATTACATTACTCCAGCGATTGCTGCTGAGGGAACAGCTCGGAAAGGCAGAGCCAGCCTGGTACCCACCATGCGAAGCGCTGAAAAATCCCTCATTTATCTTTTCGCCCTCAATGCTCTGCTGAGCCCCCAGCCTGGGCAGCCCCTCCCGCCCTGCTCCTGCTCCCCCAGCTCACCCCGTAGCCCCCGTCCCCGGCAGCGCGGGATGTGATCCCTGCGGAGGGTGTGCTGGGACCCACGGGGACCGGGGGCTCCCCCCCACCTCGGCTGCCCCACTGGCAGAAAACCCACAGAGAAAAGGCAGCAAGCGGTGCAAACCGGGGAGGCACCAGTCACTCCCCCCGCAGACACCATCCGAGGGTTTCCGTAATTCCCGCGCTTTGTGCCGGTGACACATCCCCACCGCTCTGCAGAGGCTTCTCCCAGCACTGCTAATGCAAACATTTAATTTTGATGATTTATAGCGCGGCTATAAAAAAACCTCTGGATTACACTGTGGAGTCAAGGTCTCACCTCAAGAGCACATTTTTATAGAGTCAGCATCTCTGTTTTTAAAAGTTATACTTCAATATTAAATATGACTTTTTTTCAGCAAGTCAATAAAATCCCTTTAGACCAGATAATAAACTCATTTCTTCTGGGCTGGCTATTGTTTCTACACTGGGTCATATCCTGCAGCCTCTAACACCGCTAGCGTTTAGCCTCTCTGATCAGGATTTTTGCCCTAAAGCCCTCCCAGGCGCGTGCCCCAGCCTGGCTGCTGGCCCGCGGCGCAGGCCATGACCCACAGACCGGCTCCACCACGTTTTCCCTCCCTCGTACAGGCACTGCTCCTCGGCGCAGCACGGTTTTGGGAAGAAAGCACCAAGGCTCGTCGTAGTAAATTAGTTTAATCTAATCATGGCAGCTCTCTGGGCGGAAGGAGACCAGTCCCTGCACTGGCTTTGAAGCACCTGTACGGGAGGAAGGCTGCGTTCATAACGAACACTCAAGTTTCTTAAATGAGAGGGAATAAGTCATATAATCTTTCTGCGTATACGCTATAGCCTACAACAAGCTGCACAGCCTCAAGAGCAAGTGGTTCTTCTCGCAAAGCTTTTTACCGACGTTCATGACTCCAGCTTGATTCCCCAAGCCGCAGCTGAGGAACGTACGGGTCCCCCTTTGGCACCCAAGTAAGCTTTAACCCGTTTTTACCGTCCCCTCCGGCCTCCGCAGCGGG
>NW_010547874.1:322-7868 GCF_000687285.1 Phaethon lepturus | reverse complement strand
GGCCCCGGGCCTGTGCCCCCCCGGAGTCTCCCCCCTCTGCACGGAAGAAGGCCCTGCTCGCTCCTCCGTGCACGGCCGGGGCGCGGGAGTCGCCCTGGAAAGCAGCTGGGCACCCCAGAGGTCCTCGGGGGAAGGGCGGCAGCTGCCCGGCCCGCTGCCCCAGCCCCGTGTGAGGGCAGGGTGCCGGGCGGGAGCCGTGTCCGTGTGCAAGGGCTCCCAACAACTGTGGTGGGACCGGGTCAAGCCAAGCACAGCTTGGCCCAGGCTCTGGCCTGGGCACCGGCATGACACGTAGCTGAGGCATGAAAAAGGCCATCTTGGAGACAGCTGTCAAAGACAGGTTATTTATTCTGGTATACACTCTTCACAGGGGTCTTGCGTTCTGTAGGTAAAGATCAGAAGCACAGTCCTCTGACCAGAAGGGCCACAGTGTGTAGGTCTGGAGAAGGGAGAGGGGAACTTCACCTGTGCAAACCCATCGGCGTTTGCGCCTTGTATTTGGTGGCTGCGTGGTGTTGCAGAGCAATGGCGCATCCTTATTTTCTTTGTCCTGCCCTTCAAATACCAGTGCTTTATGGTTTGTTTTTTTAAAAAATGTGTCCAGCCCTTCAATAAGAAAGCTAAGTAGCTGGAAAACATACTGGGTAATTTTTCTTGGAGCATGCTCATCTGTTAATCTGCCTGTTCACCAATCCAGTCACATCTCCCCAGATCAGTGGAGAATAGTAAAGCTCAAAGTAAACAGGACAGCTTTTGCCATGGAAACAAAAGTTGCTAGGGGATAGATTGCTACTACATAGTGGTGTGCTCTGAAGCTGTGATCATACATCCCACATGTTCCTAGGCACCTCGAGTTTAAGCACTGAGAAACTTTTAATGATAAAACCACTTCGTGCGACCTGGATGCACGTTCTCAGATGGTGCGTAATGCAGACCTGGGCAACAGTGACTCTTTTTAGCGAAAGTTTCCCAACATTTCAGCGTTTAGTTTCTCAGCCATGAAGGTGAGACATGCAAATACACATCAACACTCAAGAGATCATAGCTGCTGCAGTATTTATTCTTTCGATGTAAATTGATGCTGTGACACATGTTTCCTTCTTATTTGTGGAGAACTGTTTTCTCCCACCATACTCTGTTTCAGTTCCTCTGCCCCATCTGTAAGTAGCAAGAACAACATTATGTTTACATTGCAGCTGAGAAGAGAGGCCATTTTAAGCCGAATTACCAGACAATGTTCAGTAGGACTAATAATATGCAGTGCTTGAAAATGCTGGCAGTTTTGGGTTTTTTTCCCTTCCATTTTAAAAGGTCATACTACTTGATGCTATCACAACTCTTTCAAGCAAAAGATCATTCTTTTGTATCCTAGTCCACCTCCCAAGCTTTTATTTATCATTTTGTTCATACGCCTGACCAAAACCACCTATTAGCATTTTAGATTGGTAAAGAAAAATAATGTATGTAAAGAAAAAGTATATGTAATATAAGTGATTCTAGGCTGTGTGGTTCTTATAGGCAATTCTTCATCAAGCTGTTAGAAACACCACATCCTCCTTTCTCTCTCTTGACCAAACCTATGGAGAGTGCAGTGAATGCAAGATAGTGTTTACACAGCTTTCTGTCATATTACATTGAGTTTTCTTAGATTAATTGCAATAACTACAGTTGGTGGTTCAGACTCACCTGCTTTCTGAATTCTGGAGAAACCGAATAAAGTCTAAAATTGTCTCCTGGTGGCAGCCAGAGTAATGCAGGTGAGCTTTGGCAGGACACATTACTGGGTCTTTTTAGGTCTGGTCCTTCCCTGCGTTGACCTTATGGAGTCACTTATATCTGGGGAAAATACCTCCCTTACTGCTCATGATGTGATGCTAAATATGCTTACCTGGATGACTTAAGTTGGCAAGGAGTTAAGCATAATTTATTTAAGGAAGTAGGGTTGATGTGCAAATAAAGACCTAAGTAAGGACCTGAGAGAATGGGTCTCTGCAGAGCTTTGGTTCACCTCTTTACTTTCTTTTCTTTCTAATGTGGGAGATGGAATGCTGGCTTACTCATAACCAAAAGACATGTTGAGGGATACAGACATAAACTGTTCTTATCCTGGAGGTCATGTGACCCTGTGTGTGAGAGCTGGGGCACCTATGGTAACCTACACCATTGCTTCATCCTCTCCTTTCACCCTAAGGTATATTTAGGAGGTGGGCAGAACTCTGTTTTTATGAGAACTCCTCAGTGCTTGTCCTGTGGAAGATGGCAGCTAGCTATTGAAGAAATGGTGGCAGTGAGAAAAGAGGACTTCTTTTCCTCTCTTTTCAGGTAGGGAATATACAACAGAAGGAGAGACTCCCAAGGGAAACAAAAAGAACTCTTTTGCAAAAGAGTAAATAGGCTCCAAAAGTAGACTAACTTTCAGCTTGCACCAGAGTTCAGATTATATACTTATATCCATATCACTATTCCTTTTTTTTTTTTGTACCTCAAAAAGTAATAGTGTTCAAAAGCTCATAGTATTGTAAAAGAACACAGCACATTAATTTTTTTCAATATATTAGTTGTGGGAAGCATCAGTATTAGCGACATACAACTTGACACAGGGTGGCCCAGGTGCCAGGCTCTCCCTGCTCACCTGGTGAGCAGCTGGCGCTGCCCAGGAGTTTCCGGCTGTCTCAAGGTCTCTGTCCACCCCGCCTTGTTTCACCGCCTTGCCTGGGAAGGGCAGCACCTTGAGCACACTCCGAAGGGCACTGACGCTGCACCATCTGCAGACAGCAAGCCCATCCACAGAGTCAGAGGACATTTCTTTAATTTGCCGACACCTTATGGTGGCTGAAGTGGAAAAGGGAAACCCACAGGGGGAGGCAAAGGCAGTTCTGGGTTCAGAGAAGGGGCTCCCGCCAGAAGCTGTGCCTGGCGCTATCCCTGCTGCTTTGCAAAGCTCTGCCACAGGACTTGTCCCCCCATCTCCTGGAGGGAGCTCTGGCCCTTGCTAGGGCCCCCAGCACCACACAGGCCTCCTCTTCCACTTGGTCGTGACTTTTGTGAGAGCCTTGAAGCCTCATCATGAGTTGCAAGAGAGAATTGCAATTATAAGATGTTGAGATCATGAAATTCCAAACAAAATACATACTAGATACACAAAATAAATAAAACCCAAGATTATCATTATTAGCAATAGAGAGTAGAAGGCAAAACCCTCTTTGTCCTTGACAACCCAGAAGGCAACCAGATTCCCAAAGGCTGGAAGATCATTGTCATACCAACAGTGATTTTGGAGCCAGCCAAGAGCTTCATTCAGGCTGTTGCCATTCCCCATCGATACTTTATGGCTTCTCCTTAGTTTAAATGCAGCAGTGTTTGTTTTTCTTGCACACTCAGGTATTTCATACCCAGCCAGATCACCTGTTCCTGACGGGCAAAGGGCTGTAGGGCTGCAAAATTGGGAGGTCCTAGCTGCTATGAGCAGGTCAAACTTTCCTTCCTTCCCTCCCTCTAAGTAAAATTGTAGCGATCAGATGAAGTGCTTGAAGCTGATATAAATTGAGCTGTGACATTCAGATGCAAATACTGATTAACAGTTCCCTTTGGACTAGGACTTTTTGAACTTCTTTAAAAGGAAGTCAGTCAGCTTAAGTAACATTGACCTGTTGCTCGAGTTTTTTTAGGGGCTAGAATTAATTTAATGAATTCAGTAGCATTGCATCTGTGCAAGCAAGTTCAGGCCTGGAACCTGCATAGTTAAATACAAATTTTGTGTGTTAGGAGGACTTCCATGAAATGGAGAGAGTAAGGAACATTGTTGGTAGTTTTCATAGCAGTCACAGTTCTGATTTTATTAAAGGCAACAGGAGCCTGGGCATTGACTTCTCCAAGGGAGCAGTGGTTTGCCACAAGTTTAGTATTTTCATCTCATTCCCTTTGGTGAGCAAATTGATGCTGTTACATCGTTCCATCATTTTTAATTATCAGTATTTAAGTACAGGATATATACAGTTTCAATCTGTCTAGGACTGACTTTGCCTCTGTTTCTCATGGCTATGAATGTTACATTAATGCTCAGTCCTACAGTTCAAAAGCTTGGGCAAAAACATGAAAAAAACATTACACAGCAGTTTGGAAAGTTCCTAAGGTTGCAAACTCTAGTCAACCGATAGAAGCAGAGTCTGCATGAGAGGTAACATGAGCTCTTGAGGGATGCTGGCTTTTGTTACCTGATCTATTCTGCCTTTTTCAATCATCTCCACAGAAACCCAGTAGCACAGTAGTGCGAAGGATGGGGAGCAGGCACCCTGCGTATGGGAGGGCATGTTCCCTGCAGCACCTTCAGGCTGTGCTGCGCTGAGGCACTGAGTGCCTTGGGCTCGCTTGAGCTGAGTCAGCGCACACAACTCTTCCAGGCTCATTTCTTAGTTTGGGGAAAAGAAAAGAAGTGTAGGAGAGGAAAGGTCTTTCCTGGGCTGCTTTTCTTCGTGTCACCTGGAGAGTTTGTAGCCAGCTTTGCTGTCTTGCCATATCAGTAATTAGATCTGCTTTGCATGAAACCTCTCATTGCAGGTAGGAAGGATGAGCTCCTATGCTGACGTCTGCGGGTCCAAGCATGCGCAGGGCAGCACCGAGGGAGGGTACCAACGCTACGGAGTTCGGTCCTACCTGCATCAGTTTTATGAGGACTGCACAGCTTCAATTTGGGAGTATGAGGATGATTTTCAGATGCAGAGATCGCCTAGCAGGTGGAGCTCTACATTCTGGAAGGTACTGCCCATTGCTGGAGAGAGAAACTCCCATTTTGAGATTTTTCACATGTAGCTAATGATATTAGGTATTCATCCAGAAAGGCATTCTGTTGCTTAGTTTTCACTGAGATGACTGATAACTGTCTGAAAACAGGGCACTCCCACCAAGATCCATCCGCTTTCAAGGGAGTCCTGGGATCTTTGGTTCCTCTCGTTTCTCTGTTGCAAGGAACCATGTCACCGAAACATCAAAGTCTTGTCTGGGAAACCCCACCCATAGCTTGACAGTGTAGTTCACCTC
Source organism: Phaethon lepturus (assembly GCF_000687285.1). Taxonomy (NCBI): domain Eukaryota; kingdom Metazoa; phylum Chordata; class Aves; order Phaethontiformes; family Phaethontidae; genus Phaethon; species Phaethon lepturus. The sequence goes on along the minus strand of NW_010547874.1, from coordinate 2,831 downwards.
TGCTTTGCACTCACATTAGTCCTGCCGGATTATTGCGAATGGGACTGGTAGTTTAACAGCAGTAACTCTGGGACTGTGTGACCTAGGGATCAAGAAAACCACAAGATCTCCATTAAGGCCAGGGAACTCAACAGAACTGGAGAACAGCAGAGATTGGAAGGGGCCTGTGAGGCCATCTAATCCAACCCCTCTGCTCTGATGGTCGGGCCATCCTGTGTGAATCGGATTTTGCGCTTACACTTGAAATGTGCTAGAAATATTCCATGATCTGTTCATGGCAATGGTGACTTCCTTCTAATCCCTGCAAAGGAGTGACATTTCCTGGTGGATAGGACGCAGACAGCAGGTACTGAACTGTTGGTGCTGACCACTACCTAAAGCTAAAGAAACAGTAAGTCACACAGCACTGGGGTTAAACTGTGATCCTCTCTGTGATGGGGCCATTAGACATGAAATGCTATTTAGTCATATAGATGCGTATTCTATTGCTTCCAGAAATGTCAGTGCTGAATTATATAAATAGGAGTTGTAAAAAGACAGTTTCTCCATATATTCTAGTTGTAGTAGGGCCATATATGAACTAAAAGAAATATATCAGCCTTCTCCTAGAAGAGAGAACTGTACCTGCAAGACACTGTGAAAGCTAAGTGCCTCCTAGGACCACTTACCACCTAAAAACTGGAAAGCCATATTAATTGGGGTTTTTTGTTTGTTTGTTTTCCAGGTCGGACTCATCTCTGGGACGGCTTTTATGCTGATAGGTTTAACGGTTCTTGTAGTGGGTTTTCTTGTGCCACCAAAAATCGAAGCTCTTGGTAAAGATGATTTTGTTGTGGTGGATACCCGTGCCATTCAGTTTAATGGGTCCCTTGATATATGCAAGCTGGCAGGAGCGATCTTGTTTTGCATTGGAGGGTCCACCGTGGCAGCGTGTCTGCTGATGTCTGCTTTTGCTAAAAGTTACTCCAAAGAAGAAAGGTACCTCCAGCAAAGATTTAAAGAGAGAATAGCTGATATAAAAGCCCATGGAAACCCAGTCACAAAAGCGCCAGCACCAGGAGAATCAAAGATACCTGTCACTTTGTCCAAAGTTCAAAATGTCCAACCTTTATCTGAAACCTGACCCTTACGTTTTGTTTCTCACTTGTAGATCACTTTAGCTGGAAAGTATCAGCTGTTGTTGGCATATGTGCTAGTCAATTACAACATCGAGTGCTCTGCTGTACAAACACACAGCTGATGATGGGGAAGCTGCTCCAATACAAATTTAGGATTGGGAAAAGGGAAATTACGTGATTAGACCTGTGGCCAATATATTAAGTGTGTTCGAACATTTTAATCTGTGTTGAACCAATAAGTCCTTGCAACAACGACTGAGTGTTTAGCTTATCAGATTGCATCCCTGGAAAACATAGGGTACATTTATGACAGCTGTACCAGGAGCACCCTACATGCCACTGTTTAAAGTTTAGATGAGTTGGCTTTTTGTCTAATTTTCTTCTTGCCTTTAAAATACTGTTTAGTCTTACTGCCTGGTTCTGCTGTCAGAGAAGCCAAGATTCTGCCCTTGTAATTTGCACTTGTCCTCCTGTCACACGCTACAGTCTGTCTTACAGTAATACTGCACAGGTAAAACATACATGACAGTGAGTGCCCTTGATTTGATCCTGGCACACATCACTTCCCAGCAGTGTTACTTTCTGGAAAAGGCAGGTTATACTTGACCCTACATTACAATTAACCTGTGCAAAACTGCCACTTTTGTCTTAGTCATTGCCATATTAACAAAAAAGAAATTACAAAATAAAGATAAAGAATTCATATGGGAGGAGGAATGCCATATTTGTGTTATCTTTTGGTTTGATACCATTTCTTTCATTATATTATGTTATGTTTGAAGCATATACAAATACTTCAGTTCTGGGTGGGTATGGATTAGTAAATGTGGTTTAATATGCCCAGGCCCCATATTCTGTCAAGTACATTAATGCTATGTTAGATGACCCTTAACATAGTTGTCTAAAGACATTTTGAAATGCCGTTTATATTTTTATAGAGGATAGAAAAAGTTATGCTTAACCAGATACATTTGTGTAAATGCTTACCTGAAGACTTGTCCGTTCATGGAAGACCGTTAATTATTTTCCCACCCAGGGCAATTATCTCGCTGTCTTAATCTATGGATTTAAACTAAACTGTATAAAGAAAGATGTGACATTTGTACTCTCTGACAATATGTGCCACCTTATAGTTCTGTCTATTTTTTGAATGGATTGAATAAAATTCTAGGCGTGAGCCAACCATGGATTTTGTGAAAAGTCTCTTTCTAGTCAAACAGGTTTCTCTATAAATTTAATATTTCAGTGGAGAAATCAGCAGCTGAAACTCACCAGTCTATTAACACAGTCTGTGTTTTCAGCCTTCATAGGCGACGAAGTCACTTTGGTGCTGAATCAAAAAGATTCCAGCACATTAACGACAGGTATGCGGTTAACAGCTGTGCTCTTTC
>NW_010547874.1:0-285 GCF_000687285.1 Phaethon lepturus | reverse complement strand
TTTGTGGTCTGCGACTCAGTTCATACTTCCACAACTTAAACCAGAACATGTGTGTTTGGAAGTTTCAGCTGAATCTGCAATAATTATCGTGGCTGACAACAGCATCTGAAGTAAAATTTCCTTCTGAAAAGAAAGTGCCTATCTTAGCAATGCAATTGCAATGACCAAACATTAGCACTGAAGAGCTGGACAATCAAGAGCTCGTCACGTGCATGCGATTACAGAGAATGAAACAAAGTAGGCTTTGGTGCATCTGAAAATTATATAATAAATAATTATATTATT
>NW_010547873.1:427-719 GCF_000687285.1 Phaethon lepturus | reverse complement strand
CCGGCCCCAGCTCTTGCACAGAAACAGAGTTAATTACTCCGTAGCGTAAAAATAGCACCCGCAACAATCAGCTGGGGGATTTAATAAGGCAAGCCCTGACAATTATGTTTCTATTAGTAAAGGCATCGCGGCGTTGTTACGGCAGACTCCTGTTGAGCACTTGGTAATAATCCACGTGAAAGGACAAGAAAGATCATGGTGATCAATACTCAGCAGGGGCTAAACCACACAGAGAGAGCCCGACGGCTGACAGGAGGGAAGGGAGGAGGAAAGGACAGTACGGCATCCCGTG
>NW_010547873.1:0-355 GCF_000687285.1 Phaethon lepturus | reverse complement strand
CGGGGGGATGCCTGGGTGCCCCCCCACGGGCTGCTGCCAGCCCAGGACCCGCTCATCCCCACCCCAGTGCATGCCAGCGTGGGCAGCACCGTGTCCCCCCGGGAACCATGGGGCAGAGGAGGGGACATCAGTGGTAATTTGGGGGACAGAGGTGGTAGGAGGACCAAGGATAAGAAGACAAGGAACCGCCCTTTCTGAGGAAATGAGGAACCAGACAGAGAATCAACCCCAGACTGGGACGGAAAGGAGGGGCCCTGGATCACAGGGAAACGCTGGATCAAAGGGGTCGCTTACCGAGGCTCCCAGCGCTCCTTCAACGTGGCCGAGGGGCAACTTTCTCCCCAGCCCCGGCACG
>NW_010547872.1:19208-58592 GCF_000687285.1 Phaethon lepturus | reverse complement strand
GATAATTCAGTATTCCTTGGATTCCAGGGCTGCTGTAAAAATTGTTTTCAAATTAAAAAAAAAAAAGTTGGAAGAAGCAAGTATCTTGTTAGATCTTCTGCCACAGTAGCGCTTGCTTTTGTATATTGAAAGTTATGTGGCATTTATTTAGGCAGAGTGTCCTAACCCCATAATTAGAGCTCACAAAGGAGAGAAGACAAAAATGATTGTGGATTTGCATCTGGAAAAGCAAGTGCTCTGTGGCCAGGAAGGAATGATTGTCTGATGAGTTGGCTGAGGCAAATAGGTTTCATCTGGTATCAGGCTGAGGAAGCCATTGGGGGAGCAATAAGCTAGCAGATGAATGGAGGGTAACTGCAGCCTCTCTCCAAGAGCTTAATTGTAAGATTTGTCTGTTTTCTTCCTCAATTGTTGAAAGTCAGTGATCTGTACTGAATTCTGTCTGGAGCTTGACGTATCAGCTTTGAAACTGGAGGAAGAACTTTGTTTTAAATGAGTAAGAAGTGTGATAAATGTAATTTTATTTGCTGTAATTGTTAATTTGTGCCTAGGAATGAAAACTGAAGGCACTGTCTTCTCTATGCGTACTATATTATTTTTGTGTAGCGTCTGGTGCAGCAGAGCTTCGAGAGCATCACTTGTAATTACTGTGGTAGGTAAAGTCCCCAAATGGGAGGAAGGTTGCAGTAAAGCTCCCTTGGGATGTATGCCTGTGCAGCTCAGGGATTCTTTGTGCTTGAGGAAGAGCAGAGTGCCACAAGTGGGAAGAGCACATGGCAATACATAATCTTGTTTCATGAGCAGAAGGAAGGCTAAGGATGAATCATATGAGAAGTTTTACACAGCCCTTTGGAACTACTGCTGAAGAGCACTCTGGGCGCTCTGAAATAATTCATCCTTTTATAGGGGCACACCCCAAATAGACCTGTCCTTGTTCTACCAGAGGTTCCCTCATGCCATGAAAAGCTCCACAGGTTTGTCCTTCCGTTCCCTTTTAAAATGCTTTTATCCTTCCTTCCCTGCAAAGCGTAACTTGCGCAAATTGTTAGTCTCCTGGTGATGGGGAAGGGGCAAGCAAAGGTTGAAACTGAAACTCCCAAGTGCTGTGCTGCTTTGTGTTGAGGTCTTACAATCACTTCTCTTTCTTTATTTTAGGTAAAGCAGATCATGGAAGAAGCCGTCACCCGGAAATTTGTACATGAAGATAGCAGTCACATCATCGCCTTATGTGGTAAATGACACACAAAAGAGCTCACGCTACCTAATCTTACTTTTCCTATAGAAATGTGTTTCCTCTGCTGGTAAATGCAGGGATTTAAGTATTAGAAATCATGGAGTTCAGGCCCCTGTCACCTTTTATTTACATTTGCTACTTCTGTGCATACATTACAAATAAGAAATAATAAAATGGCATTATCCAAGGCGATTTACTAGGAAGCTGTAGTAGTTAAATAATATGTATTTGGAGATAAGATATGACCCAGAGAGTAACTGACAAAAAAAGAAGTCTTCACAGTCATGGGCTAAAATCTGGCAGCTACCTTCCAACTGAAAGTACTTTGTTCTGTAAGTTGTCTCAAATATATTTCATCAGTAAGGTATCGCATTTTGAGCATAGGTGACAGAATCCAGCCCAAAAAGTAATTGAAAGACCTTTTAAAAAGAATAGAAACAATGAAAATCTCAGTGACTTTTCTAGCCAGCGTCATGCCACTGGCTAACTGGCATGTTTCAGATCTTCACACCACTTCCCTGCTCTCCACTGTGCACTGGATGCCGTATTACATAAATGGTGCGTTTGAGAGATTGAGGTCTAGGCTTTCCCATTACGGTCATTCTTGTGTATTTTTTAATATAATCAGTAAGCCACTATGTTGGTGACTTTTCCTCATGACTGTATTTTGAAAGTTGCATTACCAAGAATTAGCAAGCAAATAAAATTTATTTGAAGATGTCATGATGTATACCAAAGGCAGCTGGTGTTTCAGAACTCTGTGAATAGATTGAAGTTTGAATAAATTCTAGAATTTGGTGGTGGTTTGCCTGGCCCCTGTGGAGTTATCGAGTGATGTGTGTGTTGTGATGATGGAGTGAAGCAGACCCTGGGTGGGCGGGTGGGTGGATAAAGGATGGTCCAGTGCTGGATTCTCAGTAGAAGTCGGCTCCCAAGAGGTCATACCAAGTACTCCTTTGGAGACTTGGCCTGAAAAGGAACTGTGGAATGCTGGTCCAACGGTTCTGTAATCTAACCTGTAATTTACTAGGGCCAATAAAAAATTAACACTATTCATCAGACTTTGGTGTGTGGAGAAACATCACAGCAAGATGCTACTGAGAATGAAAGCTATGTACTAATTGTAAATATGTATGTTGGCCTGTGAATTCTTGGCTGCTTTCTCTTCATACTTCAAACTGAAGACTTAACTGTGAGCAATGCGGAGAATGTTTGGAGAACAGCCATCAACTAAACACTTCTGGATTTCACAGAATGGAGCATTTGCAGCCATACCCAGTTATGTGTTGATGACAGTGGAGAGGTTGAGTGGAAGTTAGATTTGGCTTTGGAGATAAGTAGACTGTTACTGAAAGCAAAATTCAGAGAAAAATAACCTTTTCCTGTCGCAACACTGAAATTCCAACGTGCTCTGCAGCGTGTGGTTATTATGTATGCAAAGCTAATCTTACACTAGCCTGCTTGCCATTTCCAAGTTATCTTTTACTTACAGCTTGAGAGAATGTATTCGTCCCTACGTATTCAGTGCAGGAGTGCAAGATTTGGCCATGTTCTCTGGCTAATGTTTTATTGCTATTAATAGAGACTTGTAGCCGTTTCCTCCATTTAGGTTGTGGTTATGTTAAATATTTCCCTTTTATCTACTGTATATTTGTACTATACAGAGGAGAAAAAGTAACTGAGGAAAATAGTCCCGAGATAGGAGCAGGTGAAGGAACGCCGAGCCTGCGCCCGTGCTGCGAACTGCCTGGGCGATCTGGAGAGCCCCCGGTGCTGTGTCTGTTCTCTGTCTTTGAAATTACGTTCTGTAAGATGTGCTGCAGTGTTGATGTAAGGGGTAGAGGGGCGGCAGCTATTTCTGTTAGAATCTGCTCTGCCAAAATTAGCAATACTGTAAAATCTTCTTAATACTTTTCCCTTCCTCCTGCTGTGATGCCAGTTGGGTTTGTGTTCTGAATTCTGTAGGTCTGAAGAACTAGTAACTCTCCATGAGCTGCCGTATTACTGCCCAGCAATCCTACCTATCCTAAGGAAGTATTTCAACCTGCAGCTGCTTTGAATGTGGAACTTAATTAACTCTAAACCAGTAGTAGGTGAGGCTGAGTGTTCTGCCATCACTTCAGCTAACTGAATGGAGGAGACCGTTTCCGGCAGATTTGGCTAACAGCTCCTGGCTGGGGCTCTCCTGGGCACGCAGTTCTCTTCCCTCCCCCACTACAGTTTCATGTGCCTCTTCAAGAGGTTTTTCCCTTCTCTTTAAAATTAGATTGGCTCAGTACATGAGTCACTTTCAGTGAATCTTCGTTATAAATATAGAATTCTTGTGAATCATTTTGCTCTACCGCAAGGCTGAGTTTAGAAAGAGTCTCTTACATACATGGTAGTTGATTTTCAGGGCCTGTCTGCATCACTAACTGAAAACTTCCTAGCTCTCCTGGGTCCGAAGTGGCTGAAGGTGTCAATTAAATAGTGTGTGCCCCATTTTCCACACCCTTCTTGGGTGCCTTTCTGTTACGGCACAGGGGGTTTGTATGCACAAAAACTCCGAGGCTGAGAAGGCAGGGTCGGTGTTCAGCGTTCAGCCCCGCGCGGGCCTGCAGCACCTCTGAACAGAGCTCGGGTGTATCATCTGTTACGCAGAAGGAGGTTCCTCATGTACGATCACTGCGGGGCGTTGAGCGGGTTTCCTCACAGCCTGGCTAGCCCTTGGAGCGTGTCTCCTGGATTCGGTCCGTATGGTGCAGCTGGACAGAAGAGCAGCTCGTTGTGCAGGGTTCGTTTGCGAGTCTAGAGGAGCTCATTCGGGATTTGGCTCTCTGGAGATACGCTGGCATCCGGTGGGTGGGAGGGCCCTCTCCGGCCCCGAGGTCACCCTAATGAGACCACAGCAGACGTGTATTACGGTAGGAGACCTTTGCAAGCCCCTGAAGCAAATGCCATCCCCTGGCCCTGGGGCCGCGCCGTGCCACCCTTGCTGGCCCCTGGAGGAGTAACGCCTGAGTGCGGGTCAGCTCTCCGCATCCAGCGGGAGAGATTTATCGTAACCACAATGACTCTGCTTACAACCTGTAGCCTTCGCCGGTGCGATCTAAGAGAAGGAAAGCAGTGCTGACGTTTTCATCCTTGGGGGGAAGCGACAAACGCAGATGGGTTTGTATTTGTTCTCAAGTTTATAACCTAGTTAAATTCCAGTTACTCTTTCATCCTATCCGATTTCTAAGAGATCTCTGTGATTCAGAGCCATAGCAGTTCAGTTTGGACTGCGTGCAGCGTGGCTAATGTGTGCCATGTTGGAACAAGAATTCCAAATTTCTTTGGGCTACAGGTTGCTGTTGAGTGAATTCCACTGGTATTGTGCTGCCGATCCGAGTATAACGAAATGACGCAAGCTCTGTGGATATTCCTAACATCTTTAGTCGATAGGCGTTTCTGTTGGAAACTGGACGTGGATGTTTTCAGCCTGGGTTATCCGGTGCCGTTTCCTTAGTAACGGTAGCTGACAACACGTGACGTCCAGACCGCGCCTCGCTCGTGCAGCCCAGCGCCATCTCTGCGGGCCAGGAGAATGCTGCCGCGGCTCCCGCTTCCTTCCTTTCACCAGCTTCCCTGAAGTTCCCGCGGCCGATCGTGTTCTCCTCAGACATCCTAGCACTTCCCAGTGTTCACACTTCTGCGGGAAGGGGGGAAGAAAAAGGAATCTTTTCTTCTCTCTGTCTCTGCATCAAACGTGCGCTAACCAGTCACCAGCAAGCGGGGTTTTCCAGTGCGGCGCATTATGCTTACCGTGTTTGGCCAAAAACTGCCTGCAGCTTTGCTAAGCCTTTTTCTGCGTGGCTGCCCACCTTTAGATCGATCTGACAGTAACGTGCTGCTATAAGCAAAGAATTTAAAACCTGTTTAAATTGGCTTCATACAGCAAACATAATGGAACGTGCCTTATTCGTGAATAGATCCAAAGAGAAGGTTACCCAAATGTTGTTCTTTATGTCTTCAAGGGCGTGTAGCTCGCGTCATGAATCTCACAGGACTGGTTTTCTCCAAGTGGTCTCTTTTATGTGTCCAGTCAAGATTTTTCATTAACTCGCTTTTTAGTATTTCTCCTCTTTTCCCCCTTTCATCTAAAAAAAAAAGAATAATTGTACAGAAGGCTTCACAGGAGCTAGAAATGTACCAGATTAGGGTATCTTTACTCCAGTTGTACAAAGCCAATTCAAATTGTGCTTAATAACACTCTTCATCTTGTCCAAAAAAAAGTGCCCTTCAGACACTTTGTCTCATCTTTGAAACCAGCATTTTGATGTTTTTCAAAGGGCTGTCTCGTTTCCAGGGGATGCATTTAGCGCGAGTGTGATGAGCTGTGTTGTCCTACCTGCTCAGCAAGGTGGCCCTGCGGAACGGCGACAGCCAAGAACACTTCACAGGGCTGCTGCCTTGAGCGGGGCACAGGCAGAGGCTTCTGCCCAGTTTGCAAGGTCCGCATGCCTCCGGTAACATTGGAAAGAGAAACTTTGGGAAAGGCTTCTGCAGGCTTATCTTCCTTCTCTGCCATTCATCCAAATTATTGCATCCACGGTGCAATGCGTGGCTGGACTCTGTTCATTGCAACAGCATGGGTCACCAGGACATTTGTTTAATGCGCTTCATGTTTTGCTTGTTTACTGTGTGTGCAGAGCTGTAACAACTTCCCCTGCTTGCTCAAACTGCATGCCGTATTTATATGCATTATTCACTGGAAGAGGAAAAAGAAATAGGAGTGTGTGGGGAGCCTTCTCCTGGAAAAGACACTTAACGCAAGCCATACACACGGTGCATACTTGATGCTTGATGAATGGGTTATGTTGCCAGAAGGACACTTGCTCCTGTAATAATAGTAATTAATTGTAGAGTATATTTTTAATGTCTTGTTTTCAAAGGTAAATTGATAACTACTCTGAAAACAAACTTTGGCCAGACAATATTTCCCTCAGTGCAGTTAACAGCATATTGTTGTAATTGGTGTAATTATTACTTAAGTGTAGCAAGGATGCTGACAAAAAAACCCTGGGATCGTACAAAATGCTCAACATTTACTGCGTGTTTGTTTTAAAGGAAATGTGAACTTTGAATTGACTTGTAATTAAATTATTGTTCGTAGGAGTTGACTGTGCTTGGCCTGGTTTATATATTTTCATACTCTTTGAAATGAGTCTCAGTAGTTTGTTCTCTTTGAGTAAATATTTTGAGTGCGTTAAATGAAATAATCCTGAATTCTCATGCTGTAAAATAATTGCCGTAGACTTCAGGTGGATTGTTGAGAGCTGGAGTGTGCCAGAATCAAAATGTATATTGTTTGGATGTAAATTCAGAATGCCTGCTTGTCAAAGTGAATGTAATCTCAGTGTTTTGGGGAAGGTTAGCAGTAAACATGGGTAAAAATGGTAACTGCAACACTGTGAAACATGCAGGACTTGGCTTTTCAGTGAGATTTTTATTTGAATTAGGGAAGGGATGAATTGCACCAAAAGCTTTTTTGGGCCTGAATAATAAATCTGCTGCCAGTAATTAAACCCATTAATTAAAATGTCCAGAATCCCTTTGTGATTGAAATGAAAAGGCCAGTTCTGATTTTGAGCTGTAGAATGGTATTTAATGTTGTGCTTGAGGCTTCCTTTAAAGCTGCTCTGAGGATTGCAGGTTTGCGTTGCGCTTGCTCCTTGGGGTATGAACGGAGAGGAGAGAGCTGGGGGGTTCTGTCGCTGTTTGGAACTGCCGCCGGGGCTCCCTGGGGACCCATCCGGGTTTGCAGGGGAGCGGTGCTGGGCGGCGGATGGGGTCCGTGCAGGAGCATCGCCTCCTCTGTTCCTTTCCCCCGTCAGTGGCTGGTGTCGATTTTGCTTTGGGGCCGCTTGCGCTGGAGGACAGGCGATAGCTGCAGCAGTTGCGTTCCCCATAGCTGTGCTCGGTGCACGTCTGGTGAACCTCAGAGCCAAACTGATCGGTGTGACGCCACGGGAAGGCTTCAAAAAGAGGCCCCTCATCCCCGTGGGGGTATGTCTCCTTAGAGCGTTTTGGGCATTATGTCTAAAATACATATATATTCTCTGCGGCAGCCAAGTTTCTTCTCTTTTGCCCAGGTGATGATAGAGAAGGATCTGCACAAAGGAAGCTCAGTTCGGCGCACTGCAGCGAGAGGCTTTTATTTGGTCTAGAGCCTCACAACCTCATCGCCTGTTTCGAAGCACTCGGGATGCCTGGTCTTGTTAACGGGCTGGCTGCCAGCGGCAGTGCCAATCCGTTCGAGTGTCTGAACTTGAACTCAAGTCACCTGGGAGTGGGCCATGGGTCTGGATTTGACGTTTCAGGCAGCTTCCTCTGGTTTTAGCATACTACTTACTGCATTTTTTGCTGTCAAGGAAGGGAAGACTTGTAGATCCAAGCGCCTCTCTGAATTGCATCATGTGTTCGTGTTGATACTGAAATGTTGACGCGAGTGTGACCTAACCATTTGTAAACTAGAAAGCAAAGAAACTGAACTCAAATTCTGTAAGGCATTGAAGTTCTTCTGTCAAAAAAAACCCAACGAAACTCCTGTCGTCTTTTTGTTTTCTTGATGTATTGGGTATCTTTTTTGGTATACTTTGGATACTTGACATGTGCTGTTTCTTCCCATTTCCAGTTATCGGTATCATTTGATTTATCCCCAGTCTTCGTTACAGTCCTTCACTTCAGCAGCATTTGGAATTATTTATTTTCCCTTACCTCAGTGTCCTTTAATTATCTTTGCCTTCCAAATCTGTTCTAAAGCTGTGTTTTATCTAGACCAGACTTACAGATGAGAAACGTTTTCCCACTTTTAAACCCAAGCAGAAAATTTGCTATTTCTGAAGGTTAAGACTGTTCTGTCTTGACAGATTTATTGAGAGTACTCACTGCAGAATTTGCAATTCCATGTGCTGTTCCATTCTAGACTGGACGTGTGGAGATGAGGAACAGAGAGCCTCTCCTGTGAGGGGAGACTAGAGAGCTTGGCTTGCTCAGCCTAGGAGACAAGCCTGTCCTCTCGATTGAGCTGCGTTAACGTCGGGTTTTGTTGTCTCTATTTCCGTTACGCATATTGCTTTTCCTCTCTTAGTAACTGATGAAAATTACTTTTTTTCTGGGTAATGCTGTGTTTAAATATCCCAGATCTAATAAAAACAAAATCCATGTCATGATCTGTCCAGTAATGCACTGGGAAAAGTGGTACGGTTTGACTGCAGAGCTGGATCTGAATATTAAATCTGAATATTAAATGAAGGCGTTCCTACGTTATCTGTGAGATGTTTAGTCATGCAAAGTCATAGCCCTTTAAACAACAGAGGGATGTGATCACTGCCCTGGGGGGAGCTGGTGATACAATGAATTCACGATAGTGAGCCGTCCTTGAAGCGGTGCTCTTCCCCCGAGAGGATAAGGCGTTGGAGAGATGGCCTAAGCCCTTTCGGCTGACCTCTGCCGTCCCGGAGCGAACAGACGCTTGCCTGAACACGACCGCGTGCTGACTTGCCCAACCACCAGCCCAGCCTTCTCTGGAAGGGGCTGCTTGCGAAGCCTGTGGTGGTCGCCGGCCACGGTAGTAGAGGAGGGCGAGTGAGGAGGTGGACGGGGGCGGAGGTCCGTGCAGCGGCTGTACGGTGCTGCGCGCGCCCGGCCAGCTGCCGGGCGCATCCTCTCCTGTGCGGATGACTTCCCGGTCTGTAGGGGTGGTGTGCGGGGAGACGGGCAGATGTGGTCACGCTGCTTGTTCTCAGTATAGTTCCTCTCGACTGCTCCTTGAGGCTGTGGAGTAGCTCCTTAAGCTTCCCTGCGCTTCCGTCGGTGCAGCGAGACTGGAACGCGTGCGTGACGTGGGGCAGTTGTGTTACGTCGGAGCCGGGCTCCAGGCTGAGGATGAAAATGGCCACTTCTGTGAAATACTCTTTGACTGGTACTTCTGTTCCTTTTCGGGTAGAGCAGGATGAACACACTGTTTTGTCTCTTAACCCGCGCGCATGTTACAAGCAGTCTGCCGGTGTTCCTGGTCAGGATCCTCATGTACTTGATGCTCGCGGTACCAGCCTGTGTGGTGTTCTTGAGGATGTGAGACTGGACGTCCTGTCGCTTTTATTTCAGACGCTTTTTAAAGAGAGTGAGGCTCTTAAATCTCATTCAAAGGAGTTGCCGACCCGGTGCAATAAGTATCTTTGAACTGTTTATGCCCTGTTTGTTTTGTCGGGGTGTAGCTCCTGTTGTGTGCTTTTGCTTTCAAGCTCTGAAAGTGTCTGTGTGTATCAGGACTGCACAAGCATTTACTGTTCTCTGAAGCAAAGCGGAGGAAAGCTGTGGCACACCAGCGCTTTTTGAAGCGGCTGTGCTTTAAGCTTTAACTCCGTACTTGAGAGGAGACCTGACGTCAAGGTCCCGTGTCCATCCGTTGCAGTTCCGTTTCACGGAGTCTTGGGGCACTGGGGCTCAGACACTTGTCAGTGTAACATGCTTCCTTCTTGAAAAAGAGGTGGGGGGAAATGTTAGTTGGAATAGCTCTGTATAAGCACTGGCAGATTCTGAGGAAGAGAACGGTTCTTGGGTCCTGTTAACATTTTAGAACCAATTCAGTATGTGACACGATTGCAGTTAATCTGCAGAGCGCTTACTAAAATTAGACTTTCTGTGAAACAATTTAACAGTTACTTCCCAGCCTTAATTAGGCGTCATCACAGTTGCCCAAAGCAGGTGAATACTCCATTCCTTTTGGAGGTGGTAGACAACAGGAAAGCAGTTGTGTGGCTGGGTTTTCTGGAGCCACATGCTTAGTCTGAGATCCGTTAAGTGCTTAAGATTCAGGGTCTGCAAATGTTTATGGGAATATCACGGGCGTGTCTCTGTCAAAGCCGGCGATAGAAAACCGGGAGACCTGTGAATGTGAACATGGCTGGTGACTCCTCAAGACCAGATAGCTGGGTTTGTCGGGGCAGAGAGCGCGTCTGAGTTGCAGGAGTGCCAGGTAGTGCTGGTTAGGAATCTAAGCTGCTAACATACCTAAGGGTTAACCACAAAAATGTGGTTAGTTGTGGGACTGTTTTCTTTATTGGTCTTATGATGACTTGTTATCCCATTTTGCACAAAGTTAATTGTGTTTGAAAGAGAAGATCTAATTAGGAACCAATGACTGCATGATGCTGGAGCTTGTGTTCTGTTTTCTCTCGTTCAGGACCTGAAATCCAAGCAATTATCAGAGTCACCAAACGTCACGATTGCCAGCCCCAAGCAATGAAAAATCATGAGTCAGAAATCTTTTTTCCTTCATGGCCTTCAATTACAGGACTGGATTAAAGTTCATGACAGGAAAATAAAATCAACCGAGGAATAGAAATGTATTTTCTTAAATACATTTCTAATATATTTCTTAAATACATTTCTTATCCAGAGATTCTTATCCAGAGGCATGCTTCAAGATGGTAGAGCTTTCAGAAGAATATGAAATATTCACAAACTTGCAGTGAAATCATAGAAGCCGGCAACGTGGGAAACTGGTCTTTGTTTTTAAGGTGAGAAATACGTTCCTGATAGAAGCCCTTTCTCTGCCTCCTATTTAAAGTGTAGCAACGAAGTGTTAACAGATGTTCAGTGAGAGGAACAGGACGTTGATTTGGTGTCAGTCTGGACCTTGTATCTGAACCGTCCTGACTGTCCACACAAGCTGTTCCCCTCAATTTCAGTTGGAGTTACAGCCTTCTAGCTCTTCTGAAAATCCGCCCCATTAGGAAGAGACGCCTTATGCTTTGGGGTTTTTAGGTGATTGCCTTGAGGCTTCTAAATAGCACAGTGCTCTAAAGATCTGACAAAAAATTAAGAATTCAGTTTCCTCTATTTCTTATTTTCTTAGCTCATGGAAATGTAACTTATGTAGAAATAGATGTAAATAGCCATTGTCCAACCAGACATTTCATTATTTTAATTGTTTTGGCTTTCTACACTTGGCATTTTAAAAAACGCAGTTAATCCACTATGGAAATGCAGGTCTCAAAAAAGGAAAAAAAAAAAAAAAGAGCCTCCCTGTATTGCTACTCCTATTTGGAAAACAAATGAAACATTTTCAGTGATGAATAATGCTTATAAAATAGTTTACAGGGGTTCTACCACACTTCATAAACACATTAGCCCAAAGAGAGTACCAGAGATGATGATAATTGGGGGGAGGTAAATATTTTTTCACACACATTTAAAAGCTTTTGATTGTGCTCCGAAGATGACTGCTTTAAAGTATGAGTAGTGTGCTATAGAGGAGAGGGGAAAAAAAAAGAGTGAATGTTAACTGTGGTGTGAAATCAAGCAGGTTTTGAACTGCATGTGTTGTAGTTTGAGAAGTGAAATAGAATTTCTCATGCTTTTTAGAGCACTCTGCTAAACATTTTACTTCAGTCCTGGGCCATCAAATTGGATCATATTCAATTATTTAGAGAAACCTTAGTAATTTTGATTTAGCCTTAATAGTGTTTAATGGAAACACTTCCATTTTCTGAAGGGTATTGAGATTTTAAAGAGGAGCAGTCACCAACTTTCAGCCCCGATGTTTCCCAACCAGAGCTATGTTTAGAGCTGAGGATTGTCCATTTAGATATCTTTTTTTTTCCCCCCAGGGATTTATTGCAAATATGATGTCTGTGTCCTGTCTGTGTGGCTGAGCAAAACACAAGTAGCTTGAGTCCAGGTGAACTTAACCGTTAAACCACACAGCCTTGCTTGGATGTTAGGTCCCTGAACTGTCGCTTTTACCTTGCTTCCAGGGGGAAAAGGTGCTTTCTGCTGATACGAATTCAAACCATCCAGCTAACTATAAGTAGAGTTTTCAAATTAAATCATTTTTTTCATAGCATGTTTTCAACATTTCTTTAACAGTGAATTTCCTTTCACATGAAACCTTCAAGAGCGAAATGGAAAGGTTTTTTTTCTGGTAGTTACCAAGTGCAATTTTACTGATGGATTCTTCAAGGCGGAGAGTGTCTCCCCTAGATAGTTTCACGGGACCAAGTTCTGTGCAGACCTGATCACAGATAACATCTCTTTGTGCTGTTGTAAAATAAAAAAAACTTAGTGTTCTTCTAGCACCTATCACCTTGGTATTTTCCTTTGCATGGATTCCAAATTATTTGCTACATTAGTGCTTTAACAAACACTAATAAAAGTAATAGGTACTTTAAAGGTCTTCATTTTGCAGCTTAAAATGAAAATGAAATTAAATATGAAAATGGTTTGCCTTCCCAGTTGATCTAGCATTGGGCATTTTGATTTCTCAGCTGACCAGTCAGAGTAAGAGCTACAGCAGAAGTACAGTGCTTTTTAACTCGCTCAGATACCCGTCTCTTAGCAGTGCTGATGTTGTTCTAATATAACCATGGTAGGGCTGCTGTAGCTAAGAACGTGTAATAAATGTACCAGACCTGCAGTGAAGCTGCAAGCCTCAGATGTCCACAGCATGGTAGTGAAACAAAAACCGGGTATATGCTAAAAGGAAGTGCTGAAGTCATGCACCAGCAGTGGAAGAAATGCATCAGCGCAGCTAATTCATGTGTGTGGCTATTAAGAGATGCCCAGTTATAAAGCATGAGTCGTACTTAACTACTGAGGCATTATCTGGAGGTTGTGATTATAAAGAAAATATTTAATTGGACTTCTTATACTCTTGCTTCCTACTCTTCTATTCTATGAAGCTTTTTTTTTTTTTCTTTGTACTAAGGGCACTTCCTCGACCTCAGTGACATGAACGCTTTCATTCCAGAGGTTTATGTGCTTAACCCTGAAAATGATTGCAACCCTGAAGATTAAGAAGTGATCACAGATACACTTATATCATTCCTACCCCACACCATGATATTTAAATCACAGCACCAGAGGTCTGAAGAAGATATTATTTTAGAATGAACCAATTTTTTTAGTGCTTTTTGTTCTGATAGGTAAGGGAATCCTCCCATTCAGCTGCAATTCTTGTTGCAGGCTTGGATTTGATGAATGATGTGTTGAAAATCAGGTGAGGCAGGTGCGAGTGAGAGTTTGGCACTCTCATTATCCTTGCCCAGTGTCCCATGGGCATACTTGGATTTGTCACGTGAAATCCCTTAGCTGCAGTGCAGCCATATCTGGAGAGCCTGCGATCCTTGGCATCTGGAGAGAGAATGGCAAATGGGGATTGAGACTTAAGCACATGCTTGATACTCAGTTTTTCGCTCTTGCATAAAATGCACAAAGCAGTACCCTTTGGACAAAGGAGCAAATTTGGATATCTCTTCAGTCATTTGCTTCTTAGCTCATATGCAGGTACAGCTGGCTATCTCATCTACTCAGTACGCGTTTCTCAATGACATAGCATGCTATAACTTGGTAATAAAATCGGTTTCAAACTGGGCAGATCTGTGATTAGCTAGATAAAGCAACAGCAGCTGGAGATCACGAGCATCAGATTGCTTCTTTATCATCCTCCTCTTCTCACTTGTTCTTATTTTCTTCAGCCTCATGAATTCTATTCCCTGTGCACAGTTTCCATGAAAACAAGGTATTTAGTGGTGGTGTTTCTTCCTGTCTAAGGAAAATTTTGTCTGCTAAATAAACCCCATAAATAATGCTTCCACAGGCCGCCTTTTCTCTGCTTACCACCCTTCCAACCCCATCCCTGGGGCTCTCCTTTTTCACACTCCGTTAAGTCATGTCAGGATTTTCATAAAGGCAAAAAAGCAGAAAACTGAAGTTGTTCAGTTTTCTGCAAGAAGTAGCCTTGTTGAAGTCTAAAAAAAGGGACATTTTTCAAAGCTTGTTGGAGACCGTGATTATTTGGGCTGTAAATCAATAATATATCTGCACTTAATTAAATTCAGCAGTGGATACTGCAGGGGATGTTCCTCAAAACTGGCTGGAGTTAATGAATTTTTAGAAGGCTGCTGTCAGCTGAATGATACAAGGAACTTACCCAAGCTGTGTTGATTTATTCCAAGTGCAATGCTCTTCCAATATGTATGTAGTTAATATTTGCGTTTTTCTGTAGTCAGTTTTTGTATGTATTGTTGTAAGTATAATGACAGGCAGGCTCAGGATCACATTGTGCTCTGCTCAGAAAGCTTACAGTAGTTATTTATCCATGTGCACACATATGTATAAATAAAAGCATGTGTATGTGTCTACAGACTACCTGTTTGTACACAAAACTACCTGTTGATCTTTTCCTGATATTATCAGTTCCTCCAGAAAGAGCTAAATCTTCATCTCTTTCTATGCCTTTTAAGCGTGTCAGATTCCAGAAGGCAAAAATGGTTCATTTTCTTTAAAATAGGTAAATAACTTAATTTTCCTGTCCCAAAGGTTCTTGTAACTATAACTCCCAAAATGTTTTGTGTGTTACCTTTTTAGGCAGCAATCTGAGCTCTGCATTCTGCAGTTTGCAGCTGCAGGTGGATTACCTATTTTTGGTTTCTCAAAAATAAAGAAAAACGGGTTTGCAGAAACCTGATTTACCTAACCCCCCCCAGCTCTCTTCCCCCAAAATAATTCTCTGTCAAGATTATTTTTTCCCCCAGCTCAGCCATATATTCTTGATATTGTCTCCATCGCATGCCAGTTGGGTTTTGTGCGTGTGTCTCCGAGTGTGGTTGTAATACATAATCGGTACTGATTTCACGTTGAAAACGTGTGCTGATGCGCTGTGGAAGTGGGGAGGGGGGGTGTTTGCGCACACCGTACCGTTTTGTGTGTTCACTTAAAATTTCTTGTTGTTTCTGACACCGTCCAGCAGAACAGCAGGAGGGCGGCATAATGTGTTCAGGCTAAACGAGCTAGTTCAGTTGGTTTTCACCTATTCCCACAAGCCTACATGAAGAGCTGATTTAAATCCAAGAGCTAAGCCGAGCAGCGGTGCTAATGCCCTCGCAGAATGCAAGAAGCGTAGGCTGCGGAGCTCTGGCTTTGTGGAGACCTTGCTGCACAGAAAAGGAGAGGCTTCCCCGGGGAGACGTGGAGGTTTTCAGGAGCAAGAGTTTGTAAACACTGGCTTACCTCACTGTAAAAAAGTGTGTTTTTACTGTTTCAATCCAACGCTTAGAAAATAGAAGTCTAATTTTTGTGGTTGGTTTAAAACAGACGAGAAACAAAAAGAGAAAAGCTGAGTGGAGTTAAGGAGACGTCCTCAAATACCTCGCATTTCCTCGCTGCAAAGCTGTTTGAGCATCACTGTCAAGGTCCTCTCATGTCTCTTAAAAGATTCTGCAGCCTGAGGCGATTCTTCTGCAAGCCTGTTCAGCCTGTGCTAAAGTTCCCTTTTTGTCGGGGCTCGGTTGCGTGTGCAGAATGTGGTTGTTGACGCGGTGTGACGAGATCAGCGTCTGCCGTTGCACGCAGGGAGACAAAGCGCCCTCCGTGGCTCTTCCAGGCAGCTGACCTCTTCCACCGATGTGCTGTGAAGCTCCCGCGCTGTGCCTGCGTGGGAGGGCTGCCTTCCTGCTGTCGTACGCTACGGAGGTGACATCTGTGCGGTCCCCTGGCTTGGAACAGGAGGGCGTCTGTGCTGCAAGATGTACTCCCCTCCGTAACCGTTGTATCGTTTAACTGGCTAAAAGCCACCGTGAGTTTGAATGCTAGTTCAGAGTAGGTCAGATGCGGATGTGAAGGCCCTGAGCTGTTCTGGAAAAGCTCCCGTGTGTACAGGAGCCTGGGGAGCAGTTGGAGACAGGCAGTACTGTTAGCCTCGGTCCTCGGGTGCAGTTCAGGGGAATGAAACCTCTTGAAGGTCACACAGGCTGGGACTAAAACCTGAACCCGGATCTCAGGGTGCCTTACAGATAGAACTGGACGTGGTGCGTTACTCTCTCATCCCGTGGAACGCACATTTTGAGGCAATCCAGCGGCTAATTCCACTGCCTCTCTCCTTGCAGATAACCACTACATGTGTATTACAGCCAGCCGGGGACGGATGTCATGCCAAGTCCTTGTGACGGGAAATGTCACAATGGAATAATTAAATATTGTGGCTTTAGGGACAGTTACTGTGGAAATTGCCTTCCGTGGCAGCTGCAACGTTTATTAATAATTAAAGCTGTGCCTGCTGTGCTTTTCACTAAATTTGTTTCATTAATATTTTATTGTTTCAAAGAAAGAAAAAAACAACAACAGTGAAGGTGGGAAGAGAACCTGTTTCCTAAGCAACAGCAATGCATTTGTTTGCAGTTATTTTTAAAGGCAGGTTGCTTCATTTAAGATTTGGAACCAATTATTGCTGCATTGCTTCAGGCATCCGGAAAGCTGCTTTTCTTTTTTCATAGTCTTTATTTCCAATTGAAAGAGCGAAACAGTAGCTGGGTTAGGAGGTGTTGCGGTGGTTGCTATACAGGATCTATGACTGTGATGTGAAGAACATCCCCATGCTGTCATCTCTCTTTGTTCTTCCCGTGCCGCTCTACCTGGCCTTGCAAAACCCCATGGGCAGCCGAACAGTGTTCGCCCCCGCTGCTGCGTTAGACGCACAGATGCTCCCTCTTCCTTTGAGGAGAAAGCAGCCTTGCTCGCAGAGGTGTCGTCAGCACCGGGCTCCCACTTGTGTAAGACCGCGGGCATTGCCTTTGCCACCTACAGATGTCCCGCGATTGCAGCGGACGCTTCCTGCCGAAAGCCGATTGCCGAGAGGGGTCGAGCTGGGCTGCGCCTGCGCGTCCTGGTCCTCCATCAGGGAGCAGTGCCGCGCGTAGGCGTTTGTGTGTAATGTGGGTGAAGCAGCGAGGGGCTGGTTGTCTTCCCAGGCAGTAGTTCTGGGTGGGAAGCGGTGCCAGACTTGCTGCTTGCTAGCCTTGTTTGATGCAATCAGACTCGTGTCCCAAGAGGTGCATAACAGCAGTCTGCAAAAGCTGAGGCCGTTGGCGCTGTTCCATGGCCGCCATACGGCATCTCGGGGAGCCTTTGGTTTTTGCTTCTCCTGCGCTAGGACTCCTCTGGGCTCAGCCCTGGCAGGACACGCTGCAAACAGCGGGAGGAAGTGCTGGGACGGGTACTCCGGCATAGCCCAGGGCCAGCCGCAGCAAAGCCCTAACGATGGAGGGGTTATTGGTGTTCTCTTCTTGGGGATGTGATGGAGAGGGGAAACGCAGTGACTTCTGTCCATATCGCAAGGGGACAAGGCTGAATAATCTTTCTCCTCTGCTTCCAGTTAAATCTACTTCTAGATAGCATGCTGGTAAGTGCCTTGAGCCGCAGTTCCTGATAAGGCTTTTAAGTATTCAAGAACGCTGTTCTCGCGCTGCAAAAAGTGGGATATATTTACACATATTTTCTTCTACTTTTTATCAGTCGTACCTATGTGTGTTTGACCGTCTCTCAATATGTGTTTATGCAGTGCTTGATGCAATGGGACCTTAGCCTAATCCAGAAAGTAATTAGGAGTTTTGTAACGTTTAGGATACTCTGTCCGTCTGAACAGCAGCTCGTCAGTGCTGTTTAGAGTGAAACTGGAAGGTAATAAACAATGAGGGATCACAGAGAGAGGTGAATCACACAATTTTTTTCAGAGAGATAGTGGGTGTAAAAGCGTATGAATGCCTTGTTGTACCACTCAGTGAGAGTTTTTTGGGGTTACAGTGACATGGAAATAACATGAATGGGCCGGTATTTCTTTTGTCCATGCTCTAACACAACAGCAACTTTATCCATTCGCCCTGGAAACAGAAGGGGGTGTGGATTTGCATGGCACGAGCGTTTATGCTGAAGACATCAGTTGAATGCTGTGAATGCGCAAATGCTGTTGTTTTTTTCCCTTAATAAATAAGAAAAAAAAAGAAAACTCAGTAACAAAACAAAAGAAAAAACCAAGTCCTTCATTATCAGTAAGTATAGGAGATGTGCTGTTTCATTTATACCAGCTGTACTGCTTTCCACAGGGCTTGCCAGGCGCCGGAGTTACTCATTCGTTGGAGGATGGCTATGTGAGTTGGGTTTCCTCTGTTTATTTGAATTATCCCGGTTGCTCGAGCGTTGAAAGAAGCTGGTCACAGCACAGTGCGTCGTGATCCTGTGTTTTTGGCGTGCTTGCCAACAGCATTTACATGGCGTGTTTCAGATTAGGCAGCTTGAGGAGACACTATTAAGTAGTACATGTCTCTTGTTTCATTTTAAGATGAAATTGGAGTTTGAGTTGTGGTGGCTCTCACATAGGTTGTGCAGTAGGGGAATATATCAAATTTATTCTGAAGAATTTGCAGCCTAAATAAACCTAGGACTAGGAGGGAGGAGAAGAGAGAATGAATTCAGGGTGTACAATTAGAAGCTTTGCTAACTCAAGTTAGTTGTATCTCACTAAAAATCGTTGAAAATGAACAATCCCAAGTTCCCAGGCCATCAGTATTTAATTCCACTGGCTGTCTCATAGGGAAATTAGGGCTTTCCATGGAAATTTTATCTTCTGTCAGATTTTATCCAATGTAACTTATCTTAAACATGTATCTGCCTCCACAGTTAAAAGGAAAACAGTGGCATGGTCATCCCACAGTGTGTTTCCAATTCGTTTTTCCAGTGCTGTTTTCTGCACTCTAAGAGCAAATGGCTGTGCTTTCTGTACATGCGTTAGGTTAATTTGTGTAGTAAGGATGTGATAGCAGGAAGCCAATTAGACTTTCCTTTTTTACAGAGCGATAAGACACAAAATGTGAAGTTATTAATAACTCCTAAATGCTTCCCGTAATTTTTTTTTGTTCATTCATCAGGTCGTTCTTCAGTCTTGCAGATAAGTAGGATAGCAGTGCTGGAGGTGAAGGGGACGTTTTTACTGATGCTGTTCAACACAGACACAACCTGAGATCCCCCGACTGCCGTAGCTTCTAGGCTAGCTAAACGCAGGAGGTGTTTCTGCATGCCGTTCAGTCTTGCCTGAGACTGAGGTTACTTTTCAGTCAGGACAGGTCTTTTTCAGATGCAGGATTTCAGGTATTTTGGGATTTAGAAGCCGTTAGGTACAGCAAGGAGGGGGAGTCTTCAGGAAATGCTCAGCACCTGGCAACATTGGGCTTAAAGTGCAACAAAATACCGCCTTCTTTCAAAACTAGCTGCTGAATTTTGGGAGAGATGCAATGTGTATCGGAGCAGATGGAACGCCATTTGTTACTCGTAACGAAAATTTAATGTGGCAATTCTAACTGCAATTCAGCGCAGGACCGCCTGCTGTCATTAACCACAGGAGAGCATCGCTCAGACGCTGAATTCAAACCCTGCTGTGAGGGCTAGCATGCCTGCGTGGGTTTCGGGGAGCGCACAGCCGGCAGGTAGCATTGGGGTTTTTCCCCTCCCTGTGAATGAATTGGTCTGTTCTCCTTCATGCCTTTTTATGGACGGCATTGACTGGATGAATCACCTGCAGTCTCGATTTAAAAGCTGGTAGATGGGGCAGGCTTGGTTTTTATTTTTTATTTATATTTATCTTGTCTCTTTTTCCTGCAGCAGTTTGAATGGGAGCTGATGCACAGTCTTGGCAAGGCTGAAATAGTGCGGTGCGGTCTTTTATTGGTGACCATCAGAGCACGTTACAGTAAGGTTTGCAGAATGAACCTCACAGGTGGATCTCTTGTAGCTGTAGGTCTGGCTGCATCTCTATTCCCTCTCAGGCTATAGTAGTATTACATTTTCTTCTCAGTTCAGAGGCCTTTTAATCTTTCTGTCCAAAGCTAGATGGTGGGCTCTGTTGGAGGGTGAGCCTGTCTTACCAGGTATTATGACCTTATTGTCTTATAGTGATCTCCAGTGCTTTGGGAGGGGATTGACTTCCATTAGCGTAATTGTTCGGTTTCCTATTAGTTTTTCAGTAGCCCGTATGACGTTAGTCCAGCAAGGGTCCTAACAACTGGTTCATCTTCAGTGCTCATAAGTGATTGCAGAGTAACTTCATAGCGGCCCCAGGTGATGCTGACTTTCCCTGAGGTCTGTCACTTTGTTCTCTAGCCTCTAACCAAGTGATGTCTGAGTTGCAGTTGATTCCTTAAAAGACCTGGTAGCTGGCGGCTCCCGCTTCTCCAGGCTGTACATCCTACCATGTCAAGATCCATGGTCGCTCGGTACACGGGCATCTTACCCCGGAGGTCTTTGTTACTGATGCAACGGCTTGCACAAGCCGTTGTCCTAGGAGCTTGCCCGTGGTGCTTGGAGAATTTTCTACGTTGGAGCATGGATGTCCACAACATAACTCGACGGAGATGTTTTAACCATTTCAAATCAGAGAGCCTACCTGAGTGGGGGAGGAAGCTCATTACAGGCCTAGCTATTTGTAATTGTGTTTGAGGTGACAAAACCAGTGTAACTGAGGACGGCATGAATATGCAGAGAGCCTGAAGCAGCTGCAAGTTCTGGACCAGTGATCAGTGGAGGGTGAACTGAAATGTTCACGGGTGATGTTTTAAGTTCACTGTTATTAATCCATTTGTTTGTAATGTGAAGGAAGAGAGGGAGGACTGAGTGGGCTGATGGTTAGAAGTCTCCTATCTTCCCTGTTTCCACCAGAAATAAAATGTCTTTCCTGTAATTTAGGTGAATGGAAGGCATCGTCATTGTACCACTTCCCAGCTGAGTCTGCTTGCAGCCAGCCATCGTGCTGCTGCGTTTGATACCTGTTCCCTTCTGTTGACTCAGGAAAACAACAAAGCTGCTCTTCTCCACCTAGACAACTCAAAAGTCCACTTCCCTCAATGAGACTTATTTCAGAGTTCAGGGATATTTAAAAAAAAAACAAAACAAAACAAAAAAAAAGCCCAAAAAACCCAACACAACAACAAACATACACCAAAAAAACCCCAAACCTGAAAAAAACCCAGCTCAGCTGTGACCTGTTTGAACTCCGATGTTTGTGGGTTATATGTGTTCTGAAGAAAGTGTAGCTCTGGCTTTGATTCTTGTACGGCTCTTTCTCCTCACCCAGCCTCCTCCTCTCTCTTAAGTTTTGTGTTAGTCACCACGTAATGAGAGATCTGCAGGCAGCAGTGCTCTAGGAGCAGTCTGTGGTTTTGTCTCGAATATGCCATTTTAAACAGTGAAACACAGAATAAAAGGAGCTTTAACTCTCCTGATATGTAGCCTTACCTGTCCCGCAGTTTTCCATGTATACTGTAGTCTCATTGCATCCGAGTTCCTTCCCAGTCGTGTTAACCAATGTGATAGTAATGTTTGCATGTGGCTCATGCTTTTTTCATGGTCTTCCCTTTGCCAGAGAATGGAATACATAAGGCAGTTGGGGGGGGGGTGCTGGTAGACCTTTTTTTGTTATTTTCATACCTATTTCCAATGAGAGGTAGCAGATGAAAGTATCTCGCTTCCATTTGGGACGTGAAGAGTTAATATTTTAATAACCAGAAATAAAAGGATGATTTGTTCTACCGTGCTGTGCAAATGAAGATCCTGTGGCAATGAATGCTGTGTGGTCACTGGATAGATTAAATGATATACAGCCATAGACTGCGTGCTGGTAGTTGGTTAAATGTAGCATATTTTCACATTCAGAGCTCGGGTTTGAACCTGAACTCTGTAACTTAAATGAGATGCCTTCTTACCAGCATAGTTCTTTGTAGGCCAATGCTGAAGTTCCTACAACATGATTTAAGCGTGAGAAGCAAATAACATGAACTGTTCATTGCAAACACCAGACCATATAGAGAAACACAAGTGGGAGAAATGGATGCAGCAACTCGCAAAGATAAATGGGAGCCTCTGCTCAAAAAGAGATCATCAGTAAAAGCAGATCTCTAGCTCATTGTATATTGAGTTAAGGGGCCTGGTTCTGCCACAACGAGTTGAGAAGAGGTTTTGCCTTTGGCTTAATTTTCAGTAGAGTCAGGAATTCTTTCACACTGTGAAAGAAACATGCATAAAATGGGGTGAAAATACTGGGAGATATTTTGGTCCTTTGGTTCATTTATGTACTAACATTATCTGTGACTTACAAGGTGCTTACTGTTGCAGACTGGACTCACTGCATTCTCTGATCTTGAGATCTCCCACCCCACCCTGTTCTCTTGACTCCACACCTGATCAGTGGGTGTTAGCAGATGGCATTCACCGAGGAGAAGACTGAAGGACAGCAATACCCATAACTTCATCTCCTTCCTTTTCTTGCAGGTGTTGTGGAAGCGTGTCTCCTGCACATGCTGAAGCGCAGGGCTGCCGGCTTCCTGCGGACTGACAAGGTGGCTGCGCTGTTCACCAAAGTTGGCAAGACCTACGCGATAGCTGGAGACATATGCAAGAAAGTGCAGGAACTGCAGCAGCAGGTGGAAGGCAGGTGAGGCTGAGGTCTGTTTATCAGCGAAATTCATACAATGTGCAGCATGGAGAGGATTACAGAGGCTGCTCGGTAAATGCAAAGATGCCTTTCTTGACAAAGCTTTAACAAATGTGGCCTCTTTAGTGTCTGTAACTATAAGGCAGATGTTTTTGTTTGATCAAGCTGACAGCTAGCAAAGGGACAGAGGTTGGGAATTGGGTCTTCGGTGTTATGTTCGGCTTCTCAGTATAGCGGATCAGCGTGTCCAGCCCACACGAAGCAACAAGAGTGAATAATAACTGGTGATTTTAGAGGGTGCTTACAGTCAGGGTATGGTGGACTATTTTGGACTGTTGGTGGGAAGGGATGTGGGTGGCAAGAGGAACTGAAGAACAGACTTACTGGAAAAGCTGTTTTGGCATGCTCCTTGGCAAACCAATAACAGAAGATTTGTGGGTATTATGGTAGAAATAGATACAAAGAATGATAGGAGGAAGGATGAACTCAAGAAGCAGCAGTCAGCAGTGAGAGACTGATTCTAGGGAAGCAGTTAAGTACACGCTGGACTTGAGCACAAGTGAATTCGTGCTGGAGCCAAGGACTTGAGATTGCTGAAAGTACTAAACTTCTTGCTAGTGGTTCTGCTGACTGAATCACAGTGCATAAGCCTGTGGGATGAGTGTGTTGTGTTGTAAACTCAGGACAGTAGGTTTTTTTATTCTGTTTGTAGATGGTAGTGCAGTGACACTGCTAAGCCTTAAGAGCACTTTGTACATTGTAGGAACGTTTAGCCTCTTGATCGACTTGCTGTATGAAGGGCTTTGTCGAGACAGCCTGACTTCAATGTGTTGCATTGAAGTCTTCAATTATTGACAGCTGTTTAAATTAGCACTTATACTTACATTTCTCTGTAATTTTCTGGCATTTATCTTTATTAGACTTCTAATTATCAAACTTCGTTATGTAGTTTTTAACAGGTATGTATCTATTTATGATCTGTTTTTTAATTGTGTGCCTACTGATATAGACTGGGATTTTATTAATTTCAGGGTTTTTTTAAATGGGAAGAAGGATGTTTTCTACTGAAAATTCCCCAGCCTTCCTCCTCGGTTAAGAGCCCACATGAACCTTACTCTAACCACCGGACACGTTTGGCTGTGTCCTTTAACAGAAAGGAGCAAATGAACTTAAATTCTCTGTTTTCTCTTGGAGAATTTTTTTGTGTTTTTCAGCTATTAACAACCACAGGCTTTAAGTGCTGTAGAAAATATGCACAGCAAAGAGACTCTGTTAGGAAATACTGCAGGGGGTGGACTTGCTTCATTGAACATGTAAAATGAGCCAGAAGCGCTGTAGCAGTCTAATTGTTCCTGAGGCTGTGGCTTAAGAAAGCCCCTGTTCAGGATGCAATTAAACACATCTGAATTCCCCTGATGTTAGTGGTGTCATGTGTTTTTCTTGACTTGAGACTGTCACTGAGTGTATGTTGCCTTGTAGAGACATGGCTGTCATGGCTTAATGGAGGACTAGGCGCTCAGTAAATCTGGGGAGGAATTAAAGATCTCACTCAAAAGAGCACCCAGCTGATGTGTTTAGTCTTTGTAACTGAACACTTTCCTGAAGGGGACTCGAGTGCTGTCAAAGGACAGGATCGTTTGAGAACATGGATTTTCTGCTGCAGGTTGTTGAAGATGTCAGGGTTTCTCTTCTCATTAGGACAAAACTGAACCTTTCTTTCTGCTATTTTAAGGGGCATATTTTCTGGGGAAGAGGTTGAGAGGGTTAGTTGTCCACTGCCAGCCCTATGTGGTGTGTGGAGAGCCAAGGCAAACCTGCAGTACCGTGCAGAAGGAGGAAGCTCTCCCAGTGCTCAGCTATAGCTGTATAGCTATATATATAGCATATATATATGCCTTTCTCTTGCAGCTGCATTCTGTTGCCTGATGCAGGGGTATGGACCCATCACAAGACGTCACCACGCGCTGTGGCAGGGCTGGCGCAGCTTCACCACCGGCTGTGCTATGGACACCTGGCTTGGTTGCATTATGTATTTTAGGAGGAGGGGTCGTGGGGCAGTGACCCACCAGTGCTGTCACGGGAGACTTAGTGCGGCTGGTACCACCTTATAAAATTGCGCATTCTGGCTTGCGGCTGCATGTGAGGTATTCAGCATGGAGCGACGTTGTCACCTTGACTTGCATACCTTGTGCCGCAGGCAAAGCTAGCGGGGAGGGAGGAAGGGAACACAAATTCACATTTCGGCCACTTTGCGAGGCAGCAGGAAATTGAAACGGAGAGAGCAAACCTATTTTCCTTTCTGTGGGTTGCCTTTTAGAAACTGGAACGTTCCAGGCAGCACATTCAGCTTCACAATCAGTCTCTGGTTCCAATTCTGTTCGGGTCATTAATTATCTTAACAGTGACGAGTGTTAATTTGTGTCAGTACCACCAAAGAAGTGAAGGGGGGGGCATTGTTGTCCATATGCAAATGTATTTTGGACACCAGTACTAAATGGATAAAAGGTGGATGCTCACCGTGGCAGGACACCCAGCGTGGGTAAGAGCACGTGTGTTGTGCTGGAAAGGCACAAAACTGCTGTTGGCATGATGCGAAGTGCAGCTCCAGCCACGTGGAGCTGGCAGGAGGCATGGCATGCTGGGGTCTAGAGTACCGTCCCGTTCACGCGGCAGAACACCCACAGCGTGTCTGGGGCACAGTGTGCCACTGTCCCTTATTGGACTGGGGTCAAGCAGGTTTTCTGGGCAGCAGATGACTCCACAGAAAGGAACGAGAACTTTCCACCTGGTTCAGAGACCACTGTGCTGAGCAGCCCCTGCATTCTCGTTGACAGCCACACTTAGGGAGTGATTCCGCTTTGCATAGCCAGCTTGCCATCCTGCCACGGAAAGCTCCCTGTTTCTGAGGTGGACCTGTTGCTGTGCTGGCTTATGCTGTGGGAATAAGCAGGGGGTCTGGGCTGTAAGAAGCTCCCAGCTGGCTTTGGATGCTCATTTGCTATAGTTCTAGTTTCTCAGTTTGATGTTGCTTATGTCTTAGTTGTCTTGTTGTCATTCTGTAGGTGGTAGGAGATAGGATCTCACTGCCAAGACGCTAGCACAGACTGTGCTGTAGCTGTATGTGGTGCTTTACAGAGAGAACGAAAAGATGGGCCTGTGCCCAAGGATTGCCTGATGATGGTATGGCAGGAGGTCCCTGGAAAAGCTCTGCCTGTGTTATCTCAAGTCCTGCTCCATGCTTCTGGTCTCAGTGGGAATATCTCACGCTGAAACAGCTATCTGCCTTCTTGGGGTCGTGGCTAGCTTCAGCCTGAAGGTACCAGGGAAAACTGGGAGACACAATCTTCTTTTTACCGTCCTCCCTGTGGCTTTCCCAACGAAGTGTGAAGCTTTGTTTGATAAGAAGCAAACTTCTGTTCATCAGGTGCGACTTATTTTCTGCTACACCTTGCATTTTGTTGTTTTTTCTTTCTTTTGGGGTGTATGGTCTGCAATGGATTTACAGCCTATTCATTTCAGCCTAGTATGTGGGATGTTTGGAGGAGCTCAAATGTTGGGCTTTTTCTAACACTGCAGAAGCAGAAAAGATATTTTTGGTAGGTGACTACCTAACCTGACATACCAAATACAGACCTGTCCAGGGGCTTTTTTTAGAGCTTGCTTAGCATCTGTCTGGGAATTAGATAATCGTTACAAACTTTTCCTATTCATAACTCGGAACTGAGGCATCCTAAATCATTAGAGCCACGATTTGCAGAAAATCCCTGATGATGGACTGACTAAAACTCCACACCCCAGTGGTAACGAGTACTAACACAGTAATGTAGACAGCTAGTATGCAGATACGCATTTGTCAGATACGTGCTGTGTATTCCAATACCTCTCCACGCAGTCTTTCACTGAAGAGCTTTCTGTGAGAAGAAGAGTGAATTCTGACTACTTTTACTTTATCTTTTGCAGGAAAAACCAGCCAAATGGGCAGGAACCCCTCAAGAGGCAGGGATCAACCACAAGCAAAACACCTGTCCTGACAGCTCAGGCCATCAAACACATATGGGTTCGGACAGCGTTGATTGAGAAAGTGCTCGACAAGATTGTGCAGTATATTGTTGATAACTGCAGGTAAGGAAAGAATCAGAAGCATAGGGATTTGTTGGTCTGATGTGTTTAGGTATCCGCAACAAGGGATTTAATCAGAAGTCTTCTTTAAACTTCTTTGATACAAGCTTCTGGTAGGAAGAAAACCAGATGCATGGACATTTAGAAGAAATTGTACTTTTGTTTTGGATCATTGACATGTTTCAGACCTACAAAAAATGTTAAAAGCCATGCAGCCTTCCAGTAATTAGCTAAACTAACTTGCTGTTTGTTAAGGACTTCTTTTAATTATTTTCTAAAGTTGGCAATATTGAACAGTGCTACCATAAAGAGTAATGCATTCAGAAGCATGTGAAGCCCTGATTCTTTCCACTCACTTGGGCACCTTAGGTTTCAGTAGATATCAGGTGCCCAAATTCTAATGGGACCTAGACCTCAGCGACTTAGTGGAATAGAAATGTCTTCTAATAGGTCAGGAGCGCTTCATTCACTTACATTAGTTAAAAATAATCCTTTGGAATTTCAGAATGTCAGGGAAGAAAATGCCCTTTGTAGATGATAGAAGAGGAAATGAGTTTACAACAGGAGGATTTAATGACATAAACCCTTGAGGCTATGAAAAAAGGTTTTTTAATCATGTTTCCTGTTTAGAAAATTCGAGTTTTGTGTAAAGTGAATCTTCCCTTGCAAAACAAGAGAAGAGCATTAATATTTCGTGGATGTAAATCCACAGGGATTCTTAAGGGGAAAAGACAAGTCCTCTCTGTTCTGTGACATATTCTCTTGTCACTTCCTACTGTCGAGCATTATCTTTGGTTTCCCAAGAGGTGGTTCTTAATTCTACCTTTTGTGCCTTCCTACCCTCCCATAACCAAAAAAGAAAAATTAAGGGGCACACTGGGAACAGTTTCCCATAAGAAGAGAAAGGTAGGAACCCTGAAGGTTTATATGGTCCCAGAAAAGTACGTCTGTACCCATTGCCATTGCACTTTTTTTGCAGTGGTGCTCTTGTAATTCTGCACTGGGGGGACACAGTCTTGCCTGTCCAAAGCCCATGGGTCTGAAGAAGGAAGAGAGCTAGGGCAGAGGAACTTATTCTTACGGTATTTTCCAAGTTTGCATTACTGTTTTCCTTGTCATCAGCTTTATTTTCATGATCTATCTTCCCATTAGAAAGAGAATGGAAGAAAGGTCTGTGTGCTGTTCAAAGAAAACTGTTGCTCTGGGATATCTAATGCCAGTTTGTTTTAAGAGCTGTGTGCACAAGAGACAGTACGAGGGTTGACTGTGTCCCAGAGACATAGATAATGAAAGCATTTCCACAAAATTCACCTGGAGACGTGACAAGAGAGTTGTATTGTAGATGTTTATCTTACTGCCTTCTCCATCCATTCAAATGAGTTAGGATCAGGTCCTTAACTGCAGGTGTGTGGTTTTGAGAACCTGACTTAGTGGGTAAAATGAACCTCTTCATGAAGATTGTGCTCATGCATTCTTATGACATTCCTGCTCGAATGCTCCATGTTTTAAGTCCTTTAGCTCTTCTGTTCTCGAGAAGGTGGTTTAGAACTTGAGCTCCATCTAGTGGAAGAGACAGCAGAAGATAACGACAGTTCAAGACATTTGGGTGTTTTGATTTTTCGGCTATGTGGTTTTATAAGTCAGCTCTGCCTGCTGTGATGGGAAGACTTTGGGGTCATTGCAAGAGCTACTATTTGTAGTAGTTCATTGTTCTTGACAGCATTTCAAGATTATTCCTCACAGATGGAAGAGATGCTTAAGAATGTATGGGTCTCTTGGTCTCTGTGGAAAACTGACAAAATTGCTTGCAGAGAGTTATTGTTTGTCTCCGTATTGCATTAGTGCCCAAAGCCCCAAATCAAATATACTGGGTAAACACATTTAGCAAAAGGTAAGCTCCTGCCTCTCAAGAGCTCAGTTCAAAAACAGAGGCGGCAGAATGAGCATACTGAGAGGAAGTGACTTGCCTGAGATTACGCAGCTGATCAGTGGCAGAATATGGATCCAAAGTAGGGTTGGTGGTCATCTTGGTAAGAAGTCCGGAGTGTAGGTTTATTGAACTGGTTGTTGTAGGCTCCTTTTATGCTCCATGGAGACCTAGTCAATGTTATTGATATAGCTTAGGAAATTACTTAATTCTAAAGCATACATTTAAAATAAGCCAAATAAATTTCTCCACAGCTTTTTTAAGATATATTTTAATGATCTTTTAAAAATAGTTCAGGACACACCATGTTGTAAAAGCCTTCTTTACCTGCAAACCCAACACAACACTTCTTCTTTACGAGATCAATAGGTGAGCCAGTCAAGCTCCATTAGAGCTTTTAGAGGAGATGCATGCATCGGTGATTTCTAGGTAATCCTAGCAACTGCTTTTTGTCTGCCTGTCAAGTTCAGGAAAAAATATGGGTTTTGGATCCCTTTGGTCCTGTCTCTGGCTGTTTAGGTTTTCTTACTGGCCCATTGTGTGGGAGAGTATTTGATAATCACAGTAAAATTCTATTGCTGGAATTTTTGTGATAGAACTGTAACTAAAACCAAGCTTTGAAAATGTGTTCTGCTTCAGTACATGCACAGCACTCCAGATGTACAGCCTAGACCCCATTTCAGCCTTGGTAAAACTCTTAGAACTCTAAACTCTTAAATCTTCCCTTTTACATAGGTAATTTAATTGTCTGAATTTCCTCTTGAAATGAGCGTTTGGCCCCAGTTTTTATTAAATAGGAAGTCTGACCTGGAACGTGACTTCAGCAGTCACGCTTCGCCCTGCACACAGAGTCACTTCCACTGGACTGCTGGGGGGTCCCACAGCAAATGCTGAAGGAATGGTCAGGTTACTGGCAGCACGTCTAGCTTCTCTGCCCTTATCTCTTTTGCTTCTTTTGGCATACTTTCTTGTAAGCAGTAACATTATTTTTAAAGTTAATGGACTCATGCTACTAGGAGGCATAAGAGCTTTTAAAAATAACAGGCATTGCTTTTAACTGGACTCTGATCTTTTATTCCTAGTAAATATTATGAAAAAGAAGCTTTACTGGCAGATCCTGTTTGTGGCCCAATACTAGCTTCTCTCCTAGGTAAGTTCCTGCAAAGTTACTTCTCATACTAAAGAAAATAAATTGTTTCTTAAAACATTTTGTATTATGGTAGTGTTACAAAAGGTGATTTTTCTCCCTAGCATGTAGTTGAACTATTTATAATAGAGCAACATAGAAGATGTTGTTTTGTTGCTTACAAGACCAGTAGAGACTAGTCATCTGTTTTTATTGGTTGGATCAGGAAGAGAACGGGAATGTCTTTTTACTGAATGCTGCTAGCAGATTGCAGCTACTAATGCTGCTATGGCAGGGTATTGTGTCCTGCAGGAATATTTTTATACAGCCCTAGGTAATAGGATCTGATATGTTGTTATCTATATTGTCTGTTAATATTCACTTGGCTTGAGAAGGATATCTCACTTTCAGTACTTGGCCAGCAGGAGAAGACTAAATATGTTTCTGAACAGACTCAGAAGGTTTCTCTCTTGGGCTGTTTTCTTAGTTGGACCATGTGCGCTGGAGTACACCAAGCTAAAAACAGCTGATCACTATTGGACAGACCCTTCAGCAGATGAGCTTGTTCAACGGCACCGAATTCATGGAGTACATGGCCGCCAAGACTCTCCTTCAAAGCGCCCAGCCCTGGGAGTAGGTATTTACTGCGTAGCTATTTCTGAGTTAAGGCAGAGGCTGACAATAGAAACAGCCCCAGAAAGGACAGATCTGAATCTATAACAACTTTTCTTTTGTCTTCTGTCATGGAGCCTTTATCACAGATTAGAAGGCCATTTGGGCCCAAATGTCCTCTTTTTCTGTATGTAGAAAAGTTTGAGATCCAGGACTAAATTCTGTGACTTTTGATACTTGTAATCAGACCAGGTAGTTCATGAGAAATTATGAGCTGCCTTGGCCAGGGGTAAGAGGCCAGGTTGTTTCTCTGCAAGGTCTCCTGGCTCCAGAAGAAGTTCCACTCTAGAGGTGGGCCAAATGAAACTGTTCCCGTTTTATTGGCCTGCTGTTACAGTCATCAGTTGTTCCTGTCCTACCTGATCTGCCTTGACCGTGTTTGTGTGTGTGCTAGATCCGGAAACGGCATTCAAGTGGGAGCACGTCAGAAGATCGCTTTGCTGCTTCGGCAAGAGAGTATGTGGAGTCTTTGCACCAGAATTCCCGAACACATCTCTTGTATGGGAAAAACAATGTCTTAGTCCAGCCGGTGAGTACATTGAGTCTTGGGCCAACGCACACAGCTGCTGCTTGGCTGTGACTTGAGAAGTCAGGAATATAGGTAAGACTATGACCTAAGCTTGTCAAGTACTTGCTTAATGTCTTGTCCTCGGGACAGTGCTGCCTTCCCACTTGACTCTCTTATGCTGAGGTAGATTAAGATGTGACGAATGCTTTTACTGCCTGACCAATGTGAATTGTCAAGTGGGCCTATAGGTAGGAGCAGACATAGTGGACTGTATTTCATAAACCCAGTGGCTGTACTGTGTTTTTTCCCCTCTTTCTAATAGCAATATTAAATACCAGTACTTTTGGCGTTAAGGTTTCCCTCAGCAGTTCCTAAGTAACGCACTGTTCTGGAACTTGCGGGGCATAGGAAGACGGGAACGTGACAATTATGGCTGTGCACTTGGGTCACCTGAATTGTCTGTTGCTTTTGTCAACAGAAAGACGACTTGGAGGCAATTCCTGGGTATCTCTCCCTTCATCAGTCAGCAGATAGTTTGACGTTAAAATGGACTCCAAATCAGCTGATGAATGGAACACTTGGAGATTCAGAGCTGGAGAAAAGGTAGTCAGTGCATTCAGGAAAAGATCAGAAGCGTCCGTGGTGTTTATTTCTTGTACACTTGGCAATATGACCTAAGTGTAACAAGGCTGATTTAACTGAAGGGCTTCTGAATAGTCCGTAAGTTGAGGTGTCAGGCAGCTTGGGTTCTGTTCCTGTTTTGCCACAGATTAAGCAGCTTTCCAGAGGTCCTGTAATGCACTTGTATACAAGGCCTTTTTGAAAGGAAAACAAAAGCCTGCTTTTCCAGGTGTTAGTGAGAAAAGGCTCAAGACTACCTTTCATTATTACAGTTCTAGTACTTCCCTTCAGAGGGTCACAAATTACTTGGCTAATTTCAGCCTCAGGAGGGAGACCTGCAATGTCATTGTCTTTCGTTAGATCGGTTATTCATCTAACTTGGCATTCTGCTTCAGTAGAAATACAGGTAAAGTCTTGAACCAGGCAGGTCTCCTCAGGGAATGCCTCCTTGAACCCCAGAACAGTACTCTCGAATGCTTAATCCACTCCATTCTCTTTTAAAACTTTGTGTATGTTTTTAAATAGAACATTAATGAAGACCTTTGCCCTTGCTTTTATTGCTAAGCTCTGTCGAGGTTGTTCTCAGAAGGGTTCAGAGCCATTTCCAGTGTTTAATCTGTACGCTTGGGCCCCAATGGATTTACATGCTGCTGCCCGTAAATCACATGTGCAAGACAGAACTGAACCTGGCTGTCCTAAACCAGCTACAAGACCATCGTGAAGTCTGTGCCCCAGGCAATTTAATCTTAGAGCATTGTTGTAACCCGGTTTGGAGTGCGGGTGGGGAAGGGGAGGTGAAGAGGGAAAGGGAGATTATGAAAAGACTGGTGCCAGATGTATCCACTGTGGAGAACTAGTTCCTTTGCCTTTTGCTTGACTAATAATTTTCCTTAATTGACTAAATTTAATAAGTAGTTATTAGCTTAGCAGAGTCTTTTTATTGGGTGCTTGGAACCGCAAGCACTCCTGAATATGCAGAAAAAAAAAGTTTCCTGCACTTTTTCCTTCTCTATTAGCATTTACTGGGACTACGCATTAATAGTGCCACTCAGCCAGATCGTCTGCATTCACTGCCATCAGCAACGTAAGCATAAACCTTCTTCTCATGGGGGCACTCCCGCAGCCCCTTTCCGCCAGGTGAACGTGAGTGTCATTAAGACTTCTAGCTAGTAATGGACATATGGGGATGAGTGATCCAATCTAGAACTGTAGCTGGCAGAGGATGATGATTGCGAGGTTAGTTCAAGTCTGTTTGCCTCACTTTGATCAGCTTCCCCAGGACACTTTGTGCCTGCCCGGTGTTTCACCGAGTGGTCAGATGCATCACCACTCTGCTTCGTGGCAGTTCCTCAGGAAAAGCGGAATTAAATGACAGACGTGAAACGTGACACTTTCTGTTGTTCTTCGCTGAGAAGGCTGTTTCAGTGCAGGTGCCAGGCATATACACGACACGATTTTTGTTGTTTGCACAAGATGACAGACACTTGACGGTCCTGCCACAGCACCTACCTAGCAGACTGGAACTTGCACAGCCATGCTGCAGAGCACGTCCTGCTCTTAGAGGTCCCCTTTACCCAGGCGGCTCCAGGTGGCTCATTCAGTCAGTTTTGGAAAAGGGAATAAGAACCTAATTCACTTACATTCTTTTGAAAATTGTACAAGATGCAGATTATTATGCTTACAGGATTATCCAGAGCCCGGGGTGGTTTTCCTTATTTGGGCTAAATTTCTAGTGACAGTGAAGATAGATGAGAAAAATTTACAACAGGGAATGTGACTTGCTAATTCTCACAAGAATAAAGCTGACAGCATCTGGTTATATCCATTAGGTTGGTTTTCATTCTAAATTGTATGTCCTTTGTATATCACACAAATACATACACCTATATCATACACCAGAGACTTAGTTTAGTTATTCTTTTATTATTTATAATATCAGTGTTCAGAATCACTTTAAATGTTTCTGCATGAGACCTGTCACAATTTGCTTTTATCTTGAGCTTCTTTAGGACTAAAGGACTGAGATCATCCCTAGGTTGCACTGTAACTTAGAGGTTTATTTATCTACTTAGAGATAAAGGCAACAAATAGAGGTTCCGATGTAACAGTGTGGACTTCCCTTGTCCTCCTTTGCAGCAGAAAGTAGATGGACATTAGTCTTGGTGAGTCAGGATGGAACCCAGAGACCTCCGCTGCACTTCCCCCAAGGAGGTCACCTCCTTGCATTTCTCTCCTGTCTGGAAAATGGTCTTCTGCCTCGTGGCCAGCTGGAACCACCACTTTGGTCCCAACAGGGCAAGGTACTGCTTTTTCTGATGAGCTGCTTGTGGTAGGGTTGATGTTTATGTCTTTGTTCAACCAGCACCCTGCTCCACAGTGTCTGCGTATTACTATAAAGCAGCTGGAAATCAAAGTGGGAGGCAAAGTAACTCTATTTAGTCCAATTTGATTGTTATACAGATAGTCTATAAAAATTGTTCATACCTTCATTGCCACATTGAGCGGTGAACTGGAATCTGCTATCGTATCAAAATATGAACCCAAACGATAGGGACTGAGACTTAAATGGACTAGGACATGATTGCTGTCAGAGGCTTGGGTTGTTGAAGAAGCTGGTGCGCAAGTCCCATTGATTACAAGAAAAAGCTGTGTTTTAAGTACACAAAAATGTTGTGTTAAGTACCCCTAAACCACCTGCTATGTGTGATTCTACTGTTTTCTCCCTCACCTCCTCCCAACATTGAAAGTTTCATTTTAAGATTTAAGATGCCAAAGGTCTGAAGTACTTAGTTTGCTGTGGTCTGTTAGTCATTCGTAGCTGAATGTATGGAATCATTATTTTCTGTAGGGTAAGGTATTTCCAAAGCTTCGAAAACGGAACAGCAACAAATCAGTGGACCTAGAGGAAATGCCAGCTGAAGACACTTCTACAGACTATGTGTTCAGAATTATCTGTCCAGGACACAAACATGATAACAGTAAGTGCCTTTGTTCTGCTTTGTTAGACAAACAAAAAAAACCAAAAAACACCACACACAAAAACCAAAAACCACAAAAAACAAAACAAACCCAGCACTAAGAAAACCTTGAAGTAGTATCCTGGGAAGGAACTGAAGGTAACAGACAAGCCAGCTTTGGGGAGGGATCCATTACAGAATTTCATTATGTGATAATTGTGATCAACAGGTACAGCATACTGTAGGTTTCCTTGATGCAGTGTAACTTGCTATCTTAGTGGAAATGGAGTTGAGGTGCAGAATCTTATTTATATTTACTCTGTGTTTTGCAGAGGAAGTTTTCAAAATACTCCCCTGGGCTTGCAAACTGAGACTAAAAGCAAAAAGATTGCTTTATTAGCCAAGAGCAGTTTTGCTCCCGAAGTGAGGATATTTTTATTGGCCATACTGCTTGCTCATAATGTTGTTATTAGAAAAAAACCATAAACTCAACTCTTAAAGTACCCCAAGAACTCCCTGGGCTACGTTTTCCTGGCTTGGAAGCAAGAACTTAACAATGGATAAATAAGGGCCCTTCCAAGGAAACTAAATTAATTCCCAAGCACCAAACCACCTCATGTCATCAGTGCACACAAATTCCTTACATGCAAGAAGGCACTCGAGCTAGTTCTCAAACAGCATGTTCAGTTTTATTCCCCTTGGCAAAGCAGCAAGAATTTCCCAGGAAGACCAGACCCTAAAGTTTACAGAGAATTTGGATTTACTGCTCACAGTGGGACTTACTGCCCCTGAAAAAGCAGAAAACTCAGCTGAACCCTCCTTACCCCAGGGGACTGAACCACAACGGTGACCGTGCTTTATTAGGGCTTCTGGATTTGCACAGGTAAGTTCACGCACACACCAGCAAAAGCATGTTCTGCCTTTGCCTGAATCAAGGGGACGGCAGATTCTGTGGGCACATTCAGCACAGACCTGCCTGGTGAGTGCACGACAGAGCGAGCTGGCCTCAGCCTTCCTTAGGAGGAGGCCTGTGCCTTGCATGTGCCAGACAGAGCTGGGGAGCGGAATGTTTGCTGTCCAGATGCATCTGGCACAGGTTTCACAATGGAAAAGAGGCCGCAGCACTGATAAGGGCGTGGTGAAGGAGAGAAGCTATTTGGAACTTTGAATTCTCATGGAGTTTTGCTAAAAAGCATATTCACTTGCTGCAGGCTGGCACTGGGACCTTTCTCCATTGCCGTGATGTGACACACGTGGTCTGGGAACACAGCCTGTGCGCAATCACAAGCGGGCCTGTGTTTGGTGGAGCATGCTTTTTTCTGTAAGAAACTCGTTTTTCATGCCCATTTATAGGAGCTTGTGCCTTCAAGAAGAGGGCAGGATTCAAGTCCTTTGTCTTTGCTGAACATGTCCTTTTGAGCTTTCCCGCAGAATCGAGTTCTCTCTTCTTATGCTCCTCTTTCACTATTTTCTTTGAGCAGTAACTATTAACTACCACCACTTAGCTGCCAGCCGCTCTGCCTCTGTTGACGATGATGAGGAGGAGGAAGATAAGCTACACGCAATGCTATCAATGATCTG
Organism: Phaethon lepturus; assembly: GCF_000687285.1. Lineage (NCBI taxonomy): Eukaryota > Metazoa > Chordata > Aves > Phaethontiformes > Phaethontidae > Phaethon > Phaethon lepturus. Next base: position 22,567 of record NW_010547872.1, on the reverse strand, counting down.
CTCTCGGAACCTCACAGCTCCTAATAGGATGAAAGGTTTTTATTCTCCCCCCGTGTCCCAGAGCTCTATTTCAGCTCGTTCCACTGATGCATACAACAGTGTTGGCATTATTAAAGGCAGAAACATTTCACGCCATGAGATGTGGAGGTGAAGTTCGCTGTGCAGAGGCTGGGAATATGCTCACAACCTATGCCAAGTGGAAACAACAGCATCTTCCCTCTCCTTTGAGCATGTGTGCTGCTGAACAGACAAACCTGCTCTCCTTCCAGAGGCTTCCTGCCCCATCTTCATAAAAGCCGGATACTAGAACATGTTCTCGCAAGAGGAGGGAGTGTAACAGGTCGTTGTATTCTCCCTCCTTGAGTTAGTCATGTACAGCCTAACAGACTGGGGACGGCAGCCTTGAGTAGGAAGGATCAGAGGTGAACCATTCCAGCAATAGTAGTGACGTGCTGGGCAAAGTCAGAAGTGGAGCGTGCCTGTGTAGACAGAATAGGGCAGAAGTGTCGTGAGCGACAGTCTGAGCCCAGGGATGGTTTGAGTATGCACGCTCCCACACTTTGGATACCTCTGTGAGGTAGCAGAAGTGTCCAGAAAAAACTGTATGGAGATGCGGTGCCTTTCTGTAATCAGGTGCTTTCATTCCACTTCTTGCATTCATAGGCTTAGGTGGGTTTTAGATCATCACCTGCAAGACTCTCCACCTTCCAAAAATTTGTCATCTAATTATTTTCCTAAAGCAATTCATAACATAAGTATTAATTTGGTATTTCAGAGGTGTATGTATTACAAGCATTCAGGATCTAGTAGTTTAATTCTGGAGACTGCGAAGTCCTTGCTTCCTCAAAGGAGGAAGCTGGATGGTGTACAAAATAATCCATTCCCCAGGCCAAACCCCCCTGCACTGCTTGGATTCTGGGGCTTGCAGTCGTTCAGAAGACAGGCAGGTGTTGTCGAGGCCTCTCTGCTAGTTCATGTGAAATCTCTGCCCCTGCCACGCTTACCACTTCCTGCACAGCTTCAATACCGCCAGCCTTTTGGCCTTGATCTGAGTGCATGTGCCAAATCTGGCACGCTCCTGTTATAATCAAAACAACAGCCTCCGCCTCTTCCTAATAACTGGAGTGTATCAGCAAGACCAGAATCTTCTCTGTTATCAGGCTGTAAAGTAGCTGTCAAAAGTTTGACATCTGCAGAGGGAGTAGGAAGGAGAGCAACTGCTTGCTAGTTTGGCTCTTCTCTATGTATTTCATTCGTCGTGTTAGCATGGACGTGCTTTTTCTGGTATTTCTGTTTCCTAAGAAAAACACAATGTATCTTGACTCCAGATAAGGCACTCATGCCTTTAAACAGCGGAGCAATGAGTTTGGTTCCAAATGGGTGTTAGCCCTGGTCCGGTGGGGCTGACTGTAGGAGACAGTAATTGCCCTGCGTCTCTGTATAGTGCTTAAGTTCTGTTTAGATAGGATACGAACACGTGTTCATGGAGATCCTCCTCCTTTCTTGTAGGTTGTCCACACACTTATCCCAAGGTAGTAGAAACTGATAAAGCCCAGCCCAAGTTAATAAAGAGTTCTTAGAAGGTGTGGATGGAAAGAAACTCCAAAATAGAGCGTTCCCCTTGATAAAAGATACTGTTTCAGGAAGTTTCTGCGTGTCTTAACGGATCATGGCTGGATATGGGTGGTAACGGACAGCAAGAAGGTCTAACGCTGCCACATACACGTTAAGAGGCTAATGCTGTCATCGCAAGCATAAGAAACACAATTTAGTCTTTAGTCAGGTGATGGAAGTTTTAAGCTATCCCACTAGAACGGCTGCCAGATACCTGCTTTTGCTTACTGAATCTTGACGGTAATGGTAGAGTTAGGAATGTCTGCTGTGCGAGTAGTGATTCTCACCGAACTAGACTGGATGGGCTGTTGTCTCTCCAGCAGCATCCCTTTTAAATAATGACAACACTGTTGAGGCAGGTTTGCTAGCCATTTGCTTTTACATTTTGCAACATGCTCGACTTTTGCATGTAGCTGAAGTTACAGATAACACCACTACAATTAATTAAAAGATGCTGTTCACTCTAATTCTTCACTAATTCAGGCACCTTTCATCTGAATCCTTAGGTTCTGTGGGGTTCTTTCTTTGTTTCTCTAAAAAATAAAAAATGGAAAAACCCACTTTTCTTGTCTGTAGAGGGGAGGCAAAAAATAATGATCTAAAAATGTTTGTTCAGTGGCTTTTATTTGAACCCAATAAGAAGCTGCAATAAATACTGTGTCATTCAGCTCCTTCCTGAAGAATTAAGGTGAAGAGCATTTTTGCATCGCACTTTGTTTTGTGAAACGAAACACACATGACTGCTTCCGCATGAGCCTGTGCTTTTTCTGTTAACAAATGTTTTTACTCCACTCCTTCCTCACCTATGCCCACTTTCTAATAGGCACTACTAAAATGCTTTACGCTACCTAGATTTAAAATGCATGAGATGGTTTGGAATTGCCCCTACCACCACCCAACAAATGTGTTTTAAAAGCACGGCCCAGGGGACTGGATTTTGCTTACAAATGTTAATTTAGTGACATACAGTATTATGGCATTTGCCTTAATTTTAATCATGGGTGAGCTGAAAGGCCAGTTATTTATTATAAAACAAAAAACCCACAAGCTCAAATGCCAGCCGGAAAAGTTGACGAGCCAAAGCCAAGCTATCTGAAGGCAACTGGTGATTTTTGGGGGGTTGCCTTCCTGAAACTGGTTAAAAAGGCAAATAGATTTGGTGGAGCAGGGATAACTTGAGAAGCTGCACTGTACTGTTGGATCACATTTTCCTACAGAGTATCCCACTTTTATAAACATAGTCTTGACATTAGTAGGACTTCAGCTATCCTTCTGTGCTGAGTATTTTAGGATCTGGTTCTGAGGGGGGGAAGAAGCATCTTCTGAAAGTAACTGAATCAATTTTTTGTAATTTCTTTTATGCTCAAACTTGCACTCTGGCTGGACTAGCAGTTACGTGGCAGATTCCAGGAACTGCAAAATGAAATTCTGAGACCTGAATTAAATAGAAGGTCAGGTCAGATGGTCCCTTCTAGCCACAAATAACATTACCATAGCATTACACAAGAACCAGTTTTAGTTGGTACTGCAGCACCCTCTTCTCTCTTCTCTTGAAACACGAACTGGGATGTGCACAGGCAAGAAAGGGGGAAACGGTGAAGGGATTTGGCTTCACGGGAAATGACCATGCCCAGCGTGCAGCTCTGTGCCGAGAGCAGTATTTCTGTGGTCATTAGGAGGGTGCTCTCTCCCCTTTTTGGTATCAAGGTTCAGAGCCTGCCGAGAAGTAAAGCATGAAGCCGTCA
>NW_010547872.1:2940-19177 GCF_000687285.1 Phaethon lepturus | reverse complement strand
GTGAAAGAGGAAAAAAGGTTGATGGCCTGCTGTTTGTTTGGGTTTTCTCCTAGACACCAGTGAAATGATAGAGATGCAAGGCTTCGGGGCAAACCTGCTCTCGTGGCAGCTGGAGCGCTGCAGCCAAGGCTCCTCGTGTGTCTCCTGTTCCACGGGCAGCTCTCCCTACGATGTTCCCAGCTGCTGCAACTGCATCCACGACCGGTAAGCAAGTTGTGCAGAGAGCTTGCCTGGGAGACTCTGTGCATGCCGCGGCTAACAGCGGGGAGGTTTTATTGGTTGCAGCACCAGAGACGGAGAGTAACACTTTTCAAGTAGTTTCTAACAGAAAAAGATGGAGTTACACAGCAAGAAATTTAGTTTATTAAAACTAACCTATTAAACTACTCTCAAGTCGCGTTTGATAGAAAAATTGCTACTTGTTTTTTTGTCTAATATAATTCAGCTCTGGAGGCATTTTCTGTAACGAGTGGTTAACAATTACAGTGAAGGGCAACAGTTCATCTAATTTGACAAGACCTTTACAATGCACCTGCGGCAGCTGTAGCTGAATGTGCCAGGTGAATCCGTTTTGGGCCAAAATACTGCTGGGGAAAATGCTTTAGAAAGTGTAGTTTCTCATTATTGTTGTCTTTTAGCTAAATAAATCTCGGTGCAGAGAAAGAATTGCTATGTGTAGGTCATAGGGATCAGCATGAAATTCATGATGATCTCTGTCCCCGTGACCTGTCATGTTCCTGTTGATGTGTCTCCGCAGAATTCCGTTAAAGATGCTGTGTGAAAGCATGAAGAGGCAAATAGTTTCCAGAGCCTTTTATGGATGTAAGCAATAGTTATTATTCTATCCAGCCCTTGTGGTAGCCATATGCTTATCTAAAAACACACACTTTTAGAAGGCAGTCCAAACCCAAATGTATTGTTGCGAGTCAGATCGCCTCAGGACACTGAGGTGGACGTGACTCAAGTGCCAGAGCTCCGTAATTCCATTATTTGTGGGTTTTGCATATAGCGATGGCAGAACTGATGCTTAGTGAAGACAGAATGTAGTTTTACAGTGTAATGTAATACTCTACTTGAGTTTTACTAGTCTGTGTAAGGTTTCTTTAACCTTTGGCTCTGTTGGGATTCTTCGTTCTTATACTGTACAATGCAGGTTTAGTTCATATACGATTATTAGTGGCAGGTTTAAAATGTCACAGCTTCATCTTCAAAAAGGGGATGCTGATATTAGGTATTGCTCATTTAAAAGTTCCCCTCCTGCCCCAACCGCAGGGCTTGCCTACTGCCGCCATTTGTCAACAGTGCGAACGCATCTGTCTGCCCTGGTGAACCACACGATCGTCCCCCCTGACAAACCGTCCAGCGCTGCGGGAGGCCTCACCAAAGAGGTGTGGAGCAAGTACCAGAAGGACAAGAAGGTAGGTAACAAGAGTACCGTTACCATCGTTGCACTAGCTCCTAGGCACAGCTGCCGGGAGCGTGGCATCCCTTAGGACTGGCCCCAGCAACTATAGGTCCTTTCTCATCTTCACAGGGTCGCTTCTCTTTCTGGGGAGAGCGAGCTGATTCTTACAATCTCCTTTACCCTTTGCATCTCTGATGATGGCAAAGATATCAATTAACATCAAAGCAACTGTTCTCATGATGATTCTAGTCTATCGAAAGTCAGATTATTTTCATGGGAGGTATGGCAACTTATGTGAGACTGGTTTTGAGCTGGGCCCCTAAAGGCGTGCATCAAGTTGCAAAATTTATTTTGTGCCGTGCGTGCGTTTCACTGCCTTTATACTTGGTATTAAGTTTGTATGTGCGTGCCCGAGGAAAATAAAGACGTATTACCTTCAATACCTCTTTCTCCTGACTGCTGTAGAATTACAAGGAACTGGAATTACTAAGAAGAGTTTACTACGGTGGGGTACAGCATGAGATTCGAAAGGAAGTATGGCCATTCTTGCTGGGTCACTATAAATTCGGCATGGCCAAAAAGGAAATGGACCAGGTAAGCACAACTTTCCAGGGATTTCAATTATATTTGCAGAATAGGTTTTGCAGAAAAACTTTTTTTTTTTTTTATATTCCTAAGGGAAACATGCTACTGAAAACAAGAGTGACACATTAGTAGAGGGATTATGATATCATGTTATCATGGCTAAAAAATCATTAAAAGGGAAGTTTTTTATTGAGGTCAGGATTTTTGCATTCAGCCTCTGCCCGTGACGTGCACTTGCCCTGAGCAAATCCCATTTTTGCAAATTTGTCACACAGTGAGGAGGCATTGACGTTTGGGTAGTAATTTGAGTCATCCCTCTTTTATATGGTGTGTTGGCTGAGTTATACTTCAAAATGCTCTTTGAAATAACTAGCTTATCTACATGATACTGCATGTGCACGTCTGACTTGTGTTGGGGCTGTGAGCAGCCCAGATGTACCTCCTGAAGGGCACTTGGAGTTACTGTATAGGGGCTAAAAATATCCAGAGGAAGGTTTGGTTTGTACGTTTGTTATGCTTTCGCTAGACTTAAATACGATGTGCCTCTGTAAAACACAAGATGCAATTTCAGACGACACTTTATTCCTCTTAACATCTCCCATGCTGATGCTAACATTAATCAGTGAATAACTGCCTAGGTTATGTCACAGCCTTATTTTGCAGTCTGAAACGTGGCATTAAGCATATCGTTTCCATTAATGAAACCGCAATTTGCCCATCTCTTAGTTATATTATCTCCCTTTTAGCAAGACCAACTTTTTACTTTGGTGAGTGCTTTCATTTGTTGTAATTACTGGGCAAGTGCCTTGATAATAAACCAGGTTGGCAACAGAGCCGGGCAAAATGGCAGACAGTCGTGCCTTCGCTCAGCTACGCTTACTGAACAGAAACTGGATGTGATCCTAAGCCAGAGCGCTGAGGAAAATACAGCAATACTCCAGTGCTGTACTCCTCTATGCTTTCCGTATAGGAGTACGGAAAGGCTCCTATACGGTGCGAGGAGCCTTTAGGCTACGCCAGCCTTTATCTGATCCAACGTAGCTGCTGTTACGAATGCTGCGTGGCATTTTTACTGCAGTACTGAGCCAAAGCTCATATATTACCCCGGGGTGATGTGCAGTAGGCTCAGGTTCATACCATAATGCAGCTGTAGAGCTGATCCTGCCCAGAGCAAGAACTTAAGTGTAGGCCTACTCTGATGAGTAGATCGGGTAGCGCCACCACTAGTGTAAAGGTCTCCTGCAGTTCTTGGGCTCGTATGGAGTGGGAGCACCGGTCCGCCATCACAAACCCCAACAGTGCCGCTGGTCTTACTCCTCGACTGCTGAGGAAAGGGATGTTCTCCTTCGCGGAGCTATAGGACTATAGTAGGACACTGCCCTGTGGGTAAGGTCTGGTTTGTATGTTGGTAAAACACTGCCTTAATGGACATTAAGAATCACCCCAATGTTTGCTCAACTGTCTAGAACATTAATGAGGTTTGCCCTGGAATATAATTAACACATTAATCTGCTTTTCTGTTTGTGTTATTGCCAGGGCGGTAGCACTCATGCAGTAGCTGATCTAGTTTTGGATTAAATGGATAAGGAATAGTTTATATATAAAAATACTTGGCATTTGATAATTCCCGATTATTTTATATCCCAAAGGACAGTTTATAGACCTGTGAGCACCTGCAGATCAGAAGGGTGGCCTGACCTAGAGCCTTGCAATGGAAAAATGAGCTATCATGCAAACAGTGGGCACTTTATAGGCAGCATTCTTCTTACTAAAAATTGCTGCAGCAATCTGACTTGTTTTTCTTCACACTAATCTTTATAAACTAGTTCTAAACATGGATGGAGAAATATACCCCTTAACTGTTCAAACTGGGTCATAATCCCAATTCTTCACCCTGATTCCAGTCATCTTTGCGGGTATTTATCTTTAGCATTTTCTGTAATGTCTAATGTAGCTATAGTATGTACATCAGGAATGTTCTGCTGAGTACTGCTGAGGCAAATTCCTGTCCTCCCACGACATCAGCACTGGAAGAAGACGAAGTACCTCAGAAACGACCGAGGGCAGCAAGTCCAGCTGGTTGCCTTCGCTCCTGAAGGCCAGGCAAGCTGCCTCAGAAGAGAAGCAAATCCAGATATCCAGCCAGGCAGATACACTGCCGTAGTCCTGCTGGAAACTACGTCTGTTCTGCGAGGACACTGGTTCAGTTACCCCTTTTTTTGCATACAGCATGAGTTGCGAAAACAAGTCCTTCTAGAGCACCATGTGGACTGGCTCCTTAACTCTTACTGTCTTGGTGAAAAAGGGAGGGCCCTTCCAAACACTTCGATGAATTTGGTTGAGAGCTTCAGCAGCAGTGATCTGGCTAAACTGCAGCACTTCCAGATGAATTTACTACATTTGCATTTGGTGCTCCATTCATTTTTTTAATTTTTTTTTTTAACTCGGATTTTCAGGAAATGTCAGATATTGGAGATTTCTTGCATAGGTTGCATTTTGCTGTCTCTGTTCTCCACAGGTATATGAACCATCAGATTTATGATCCATGTGTAGAAACAGATGGTATGTCTGGAACTGAAAAAAGGACCCAGATAGTTAAGTTTCAGAGTGGGAGATCTGGAGCCACAACTCATGGATTCTAGCCCCAGCTTCAATGGGCATGCGCATGTATACAGCTAGAACACAAGAGATTTGGCAAGAAGACATAAATACTTGAGTCCAATTGTACAATAGGAATTACAATAAATTCATAAAGATGTATTGCAAGGTATAGAAGATCTGATCTGCAGAATGCAAGCTCCCACAGGAAATTTCCCCGCCCCGAGTTTGTACCATACAGGGGTGCTCCAAACCTTATCTGGAATTCTAATGAGCTACTCAACAGTAGTAGTAAACAACAGTAGTAACCAGCTCCTCAAAGAAATGTGCGGTTGGAGTCTAAAGCTTACCGTTGAATGCAAGAGTCTATTAAATGAATTACATGAAAACAGTCATAATATTTGCACATACAGGAAACCTACTGTGTCCTTAGTGGAAGTAAGTAATCACGGGTAATTTATCATCTTTGCCTTCTGATGATATTTTTACAGTCATCGATCAGTATCTGGGGCACTCCCAAACATGGCTGTCCTCCAGCCTTCCACTAACCGTTGTGTTTTATGATTTATGACTCGACAGCTACCTCAAGTGACAAATAGCCTACAGCTCTTAGCAATGAACGCTCTGGTAGCAACTCCAGCCAAGCAGAGTCCAGAGCCTGAAGCCAACTCACAATTGCGGTTTCTCTTCAGCTCTTGACAAATGACAGAGTTGTAAAATTACTACATGTCCCTTAATAGCTCAAGGGGGTTTCTGTGCCTGTCGTTCAACAAAGGAAGCCAGCAGCAGCAAAAATCTGTTTTATTACTATGGGAACCAGAATGGTTGGATCTGGCCATGCGCAGTGCAGCCACAAGACTGGGCTGTGTGAGCTGGGATTTCGACTGTTCAGGAGTCTCTTCCAGCACCTAACTCTGTACAGGCTGATGTCTATAAACCTGTGACGTGGAGTTCATTGCAAAGGTTATGTTAGAGTTGGAATACAGAAAGTTGGGAAGGAGGTGTAATGAAATTAGGAATAATCCGGTTAGAGGCAGCAATTGCTCCGTCAGATTGCATCTGACTTATGTGAGGTTTCACACGAAAGCCAGTGACATCTTTTGTTCCTTCCTGAACAATGCTAAAGTGCTGTCAATAGTGCACGCGCATGCTCCTATGAATCTTTTCTGATATCTACAGTGATAGTTTATTCCCTGCAGTAAATATGCAACATCTTACCACTCCAGTCGTTGCACCTCTCAGTGACAGGGATGTGCACTCTAGCAAGGGCTTCAGGATCCTTCATGCTTTCGGTTTGAGACATTACAGTTGGTTTAGACCTCTCCCTCCCTGCTTCCCCTCATCGTTAATGCTGTCTTTCAAGGAGGACCAGTATTTCAGGATCTGTCTGTCTGCAGGTGGATGAAGACATTGCTCTCCGGTATCAGAAGGTCATGGCTGAGTGGAAAGCCTGTGAGGTCATTGTAAAGCAGCGAGAGAAAGAATCGCATTCTGCCACGCTGGCAAAGTTTTCGTCGGGCAGCAGCATTGACAGCCATGTCCAGCGGCTGATTCACAGGGACTCCACCATCAGCAACGATGTAGGTACTCCCTTCCCATTCACCCCTATGGAGGGGGCACTGCGGGAGGATTGGCATTTGCAGAGGTACAGCCCAGGGAAGCAAAGACGTAGGTTAGCACAGCTCCGTCAGTCTGGAGCTACTTGAATCCTGTACAGAATCTACAGAAGCTGTAGTGCCTCTGTTATAGAGCTAAGAGCAGGTCTGTATTTTGGGTCGTCTGTAGCTGCTCTTGAGCAGGACCTGCCTAAGGGGCTTTAAGGTTCACCTACTATAGAAGATCCTTCTCTCAGTAGAGGAATAGCCTTCTAGATCTCTTACTTGTAGGTCCTTTATTCAAATCCAGCATAGAGCAGATCGCTACTATTAAAGCATAGTTTTGATTCTGTCATGTCCCTGATTGACATGTTGGGTGTGGTTTTTATTTTGGGAGAGGGGACTTCTGTCAATCTAAGGTAAGATGCTAAGCAGTTGAAACGCAGACTGAATTAACCCCTGTGTAACTTGAATAACCAAGAAAGGGGTTTCTTTTCACATCGTTGGACAGGAGAGCTGGCATGTGTGTGCCAGAAGTGTCTCTGGGCATCCATTCCTTATGCAGACTTCAAACAGTTAGCTAACTGATTTCAGGAAGGTAAGAGAGAAGAGAACTTGAAATAGTTGAACAAAGAGTTTTTTGGCAAGTGAAGAGACAAAGTGGTCGCATGGTGAAAAGAATTTGAAGGCCAGTCTTGACTTCAAACAGCAGTATCTGAACTGGATTGTCGGAGGCCTCAGGTATATTGGTCTTCTTCAAAGATATATTGCAATGACCAGATGTTTTTGGTGTTGATGTTGCAGGTAGGGAAGCTTCACTGCTTAAGGTATTTCTAATTGAAGATTATGAAAGGGAGAGGATATCATCATAGGAGACAGATAGGAGATTGTAAATTGGTATTATTTTTAGAATTACAGTCTCAGTAAAAAGACTGAGTGAGGAGCTCTCAACTATTTGCATGCAGGGAAGCTCTATTAATCAGTGATCTTGTTCACTGAGTACGTAGTAACTTCTCTCTTGTGGCTGGGTATTTGTTTGCTACATTAATGTTTCTTGCTTCTCTGTTCTCCCCTGCTTTATCCGAATCTTCTCTCCACTGCCCACCCCCAGGTCTTTATCTCTGTAGATGAAACAGACTCAGCAGAGCGGGACTCAAAAGGTCAGGACGACCCCACTTTCACCGTGGTGTCTGCCGACACGCCAGCAGCAGTAGCTGCCGTAGAGCAACAGTCCGTTGAGTTTGACTCCCCCGACTCTGGGCTGCCATCCTCGAGAAACTACTCCGTGGCCTCGGGCATCCTGTCCAGTATCGATGACGGGCAGAGTGTCTCCTTTGAAGATGGGGCTGAAGAAGAAGCTAGCACTGACTTGGAAAGGACTGATCCAGACACATCACGTATGCAGAAAGCCAAGGCGGTTGTACTGCAGTCTCAGGATTCTGTATCAGAAGAGCAGCTGTGTTCCCAGGTGGATTATTTAATGGATGTTGCTTCTGTCTGCGCTGCATCCTACACAGTAGGTCACAACATAAGTATCATCATCACTCTGCACAGCATTGCTTTTCTAGCAAAAACTTCTACTTTTTCAGATAGGATTTAATGAGAGACACTCCCAAACTAGAACTACAGGTGGTAGGACGATAACTGAGAATTTTTTCATCCAAATCTTTTCATCTGGATTTTGAGCTAGATTGGAAATAAGACAGCAAGAATAATTTGGGTCTTTTTTTGAGTGGAAGGGCAAGGAAAAGAATGTGGTACAGTTCTAGCAGCTAAAAATTTCTGGGGGCTGAGGGGAGGTATGAGGGTGTGGACGACACACCACTTGTAAGATTTCAGTGTCATTTAATTCAAGCTAAAACCCACACTTAATCAAATTGAACCACAACTTAAAGCTAGATTCAAGACTCCACTATCTCTGTTAGTGTTTCTGTCAACAGATTAGTAGTTGAGTTTTCGCCCCTCTGTCTCTGCTGAAGTTGTTCAACTAGAAATAACCCTTTGGAAACAGGACAGGTTTGGAACATTTACCAGTGAAACTCTATGCATCTTACCTGGGATTTTTCACAGTAATCAAGTATTTAGATGCTCTCATATGCCCAAAGTGTAATTGTACTACTTCTGGTGAATCTGCCACCAAGTCCTATGAATACTCTAAACTCAGCAGATCTAACTAAAACTCTTCTCTTCTAGATAGAATTATTGGACACTGTTGCCTTAAATTTGCACAGAATTGATAAAGATGTCCAGAGATGTGATCGGAATTACTGGTATTTTACTGCTGATAACCTGGAGAAACTGCGAAATGTCATGTGCAGGTAATACAGCTTGTAAACTGAACTACTTTTCACTCTTCTGTCATAATCCCTAAACTATAATAATAAGAAAATAATAGTCTGTATAAAAATTCTCACTAATGAACTTAAAAAAACTTGCAAGAAGGAAGAACAGGTAGGGTGGTAGGTCAGAGAGCATGGGTGTGATATGTGGTCCAAGTCTGGAATGCAGGCTTGAGAAGATTCTTTTTCTACCTCAAGAGACCGAACCTATCAGTCACCTTGACCTATTCTCTAGCTATACTATTAGCTTTGGTTTCCTACTGACGAAGATAATGTATCCATGCTCTAATGGTGCGCCATAAAGACGACAAGAATTGTGAGGGGCCCAAATATAGTGTTGAGGGACATTACTAAGTAGACAGACAGACTACATCTTCAAGACAAAACGAAATTAAAACAGCATCTTTGACCGCCGAGACCAGCTGGAATCAATAGAAAGCTGTCTTTCACTTTTAGGAATGCAAATTGCCATGAAGGCTATTAAACTAAACACACTAAGCAGAAAGTGTCATAGCAAGATTACACTTACGGGAAAAAAGAAAACAAAAGCCAAAATAAAAACAGGTACCTTTTAAAAATCTGGGCTTTTTTCCCTAGACTGTTACACTTTTGTTAGCTGTTTTTTCACAAACTATTGATAAGCCATGTGTGTAAGGTTTGGTCCTCTCTATCCAAGCAGAAAACAATACAGGGCTGTGATATACTCTAGAATGTGGAGTGTCAAAAAGTTCTGAGATGCACACGTTCAACAGCTGCTTAAGATTTGATCTGGCATAATCGAATTACACTTCGGTGCAATATTTAGCTTTTGAGGAACAGGAAGAGAAAAGTTCGGTATTAGTTAATTCATCCTATAAGTAGACAATTGATCACATTCTTTTACCCTTTCACAACACATGAAGAGCCTGCAGCAAGAGTCCTATTACAGGAGAGATTCCTGTCTCACATGCTGCTCTGTCCTCATCACGGATTGTGTACAGAGCCTTTAGGAATTACCCTGAAAAAAAACAGGATAAATACTCATCATTTTATACCAGTGTGTTGGAAGACTTGAACTGATGTAGTTCTCCGGACTTCCAGCTTTACCTTTTACAGCACTCCAGAACAAGACACTTAAAAGCTTCCAAAAAAGAGTTGTATTTTAGGTGTAAGACAAATTTTTGAGGCCACCATGCAGCAAGAGGATTTTTAATCCTGTTATCTCTTGTGTGTTCTTCTTTCTGCAGTTATGTTTGGGAGCACCTAGAAGTTGGTTATGTTCAAGGCATGTGTGACCTCCTGGCTCCTTTGATGGTTATACTTGACAATGGTAGGAAGGGTTTTCTTTTGGAACACGTTGGTGTCTTTAGGGAGGTCTTCCTTTAGAAATGCTGTGTCAGAAGTTGTAAGCATTAACCAGGGCTAGCTCACCAGGAAAATCAAACCTGCAGCTCTTGATTCTTATTTTCGCTACATGTGGCTATTGTTGAAATGGCTACTGTTCGTACCTTGGGGATTCCTTGTTCACTCACAAACTTCAAGATGAAATTTTACTACATTTTCAAAGCAGCTGTGTTCCTGCAGTTGCTGAAGCTGAAAACTCAACTGCAAGCTGGGTTCTTTCGAAATATGGTCCAGAGTAAAATGTCCGGTAAAAACAGTCCAGAGTCGGGTACTGTCTTCTGTTTCATCTGAATGCTGGTGATGGGGTTAGGAAACAGAAAAGGGAAAACCCTGTTTTTCCCTTGTCCTGCAGTACGTTATTTTGGTTCAAGGAAGTCACGCAATTAGTAACACTAAGTGTTCTGCATTGTACCTGCAGATCAGCTGGCTTACAGCTGCTTCAGCCACCTGATGAAGAGGATGAGCCAGAACTTCCCCAATGGAGGTGCTATGGACACACACTTTGCCAACATGCGGTCCCTAATCCAAGTAAGTCTTTTTTTAATCTTATTTGAAAGAAGACGAGGTTGTGGCAAAGGCTCAGAATTAGCTTGATGCCACGGTGAAGGGCAGGAACTCCAATGACTGGCGTTCCTAGTCATCTGGTACTTCAGAGCTGGGGAGGATAAGAATTGTTTTATGCAGCCCCAAACTGATTTCTCAAGGGACGGCACTCGCTGTCAAAATGAAGAGTGTGCATTAGAGCAGGTGAATTCGTCTCAACTGGACAAACAAAACAAACCCCCAAACTTCGGCCTCCAGCACACCAGCTACACAGTGTAATGGCTCCCATTTATGGCTCAGTCTAGCTCTAGCTGAAGTCAGTGAGGAACAGCAGTAAGATCTGGTCTTCACTGGTTTTTGGAAGAGAAAACACTGATATTTCTGGCACAAACTTAATTTCTTATAAGTTTAAACAGACCATAGCTATATTTGTATGTGCACAGGACGCTTGCTGAACAGGATTCTTTGGGACAGATTTAAGGCCTAGACATTCCACTCTGGAAAGCACCAGGCACCTGAGCAAGATTAGCATAAAGAAGGGTGAAAACTATCAGGATAAGCCATTATTTGGTTCGAGGTCAGTCATCAAAGAAGATGGGCAGCACGGCAAGTGCAGGCACACGAACATATGGCTGCAGTGTTTCTATTGAGTAGCAAGACGGTTGGAGGATGCCACCCTGCTTATCCAGCAGCCCTTAGGACGACATCTGTGAGGAATGACTGTAGATGTACTTAGACATTTAAGACTTCCCTCTTGGACCTGTAAAATCACAGTGAAGATTGACCTGTCACCTCATACCTGCACAGCAGTAACTCTTCTCCTCATCAGTCTGTGTCAGGACACCCACATGACAGGCATTTTGCAAACACATAGTAAAAGGACGTATCTGTGCTAAGCAGCTCCTCTGCCTAACCACAGCATTGGGTGATAAAGAGCAGCATGAAGTCTTAACCAAAAACTCCAACACCTTTGATCTTGGCTACTTTCAGACAAGATACTGACAGCTTATGTTTTGTATTTTAGATTCTAGACTCAGAGCTTTTTGAGTTGATGCACCAGAATGGAGATTACACTCACTTTTACTTCTGCTATCGCTGGTTCCTGCTTGACTTCAAAAGAGGTAATAATGTTCTGTGCCTATGAGTTGCGCAAAACTGTGAATAGCTCTGTGTTTTGGTCTAAATGTCTGGATGGTGAGTTGCAGCTAGGCTTACAAGAGAGTGTGTAGCTAGGAAAGCTAATGCAGCTCCCAGAGATGAACTGGCACCGGAATGAAGTCAAAGCTTAGAAAGGAGTGTTGTAAATTCCTGATAACGTGGTTGGAGCCAAGTTTCTGCTCAGCGCAAATGCCCGTTTGCTCAAGAAGGTGATCCCAAGTTGATCACACCCCTTTGGAGCTTTGATACCTCCTTTCTAATCCATTTGATAACAAGGAGCAGCTCAGCAATAGCTCAAGAGCTGCTGTACTTTGCTGAGTGAGGTACTTTATATACTGTGGGAGCAGCCCAGGATCTCAGCACAAGCACACCCACCCTAACAGAAGCAGTTGCTTATAGTCAAGAGACCCATCTTGCTATCGGGTAAGTCAGTAGCTCTGTTGAGTTACAGAGTGATCTGCAAGAATCAAAAGAAGACACCCCTCTCTCAAATACCCTAAAGCACAAAGGTGATAGAGGGAGATGATACACTCCATCACCTATTTATTATGAGCCACTATCTGACAGTGAGGGGGGAGGAATTGTGACTCTTAACTGAACAGTAAACCTATCTACTCCTTCAGAGAGAACTGCCTGTCCCCCACATCCCAGTCCCCTGGACCTCACTGTCACAGACTGGGCAGAAGATGAACCTATATGGTTCAAGAAGATGAAGCTTCCATGGGTCATATCTGAATTGTGGCATGTGTAGACCTAGCTTACACACATCTGCTATACAATTAATTGTTGCCAATTAAAAATACCAGAGCTTTAGCACTCATAGGTCCACTGCAAAGCCAAGAAGGAGGTCCTGGGTACGCATTCAGGTTTGCAGCCTGCCATGTAGCCCAAGCTAGAATAAACGGGCCTACCTGTGCTGCTATCACATGGTTACTGCAGTTCAGGCATCTTCCTGGGGTCGAGTCTGCACCACCACACCTACGTCCTTTCTTAATTTTCCTTTAAACCCGGTTCTGTTGCCATACTTGCACAAGTAAGTAACAAGTAGGTGGCAGGAGTTGGCTGGGGGAGAGGAAGCAGAGGAGTCGTCAAGTACTATTCATGTCTGCATAAGGCCTGTAAGACATTAGTTAGAGAGGGGGAAATGGTCAATTTGAATAATCAGATGCTCTTGTAATGTTTATTCCCATTCAGAATTGTTGTACGAGGATGTATTTACAGTGTGGGAAGTTATTTGGGCAGCAAAGCACATCTCTTCAGAACATTTTGTCCTTTTCATTGCCTTAGCACTTGTGGAAGTTTATCGAGAGATTATCCGTGATAACAACATGGACTTCACTGATATCATCAAGTTTTTTAATGGTAAGAGACTTTTTTAAGAGAGCATTTTGATAAAAAGCAACTGCTTCTCCCTTACTCAGACTGTCTGCAGTTGTGCAGTGTTCTTGCTGCCGTGACAAGGCCCTGGTCATTTTAAGCTCTGAATCTCTTACCCCTTCATGTAAATGAAGAGCCCAGATTTTCATGTGCTTCCTGAAGATCTGACTTGGCACACAGAAAGAACAGTGTCTTAAGAGCTAGGTGGACCACGGAAGATGGTGGCTTTTTCAGTGCCAATGATAATTTGTACCACAAAGCAAGCTTCACAATTTCTGTTCAAAAGATTTGCCACAGTGACCCTTTGCCCTTGGTTTAATGGGAGGTGCTAAAATGTCGCTTAATTTTTTACAAAAGTCTCTCATGAGTTTTAAGATTGCCAGAGTCATTCCTGCCAATAGGGCTGGACCCTGCTGAGGCTGAAACATATAAGCAACTGTTCACACAAAATATCCCAGACTGCTTCCATGGCTGATTGCTTACCATAGTGGTCCGTAGACGCCAGCCAGCATGCACTGCCAGAGAAAAAGTATTCTGCCAAAGCAAGCTAGGTCTGTTCGTGGCTGCAGAATGCAAGTCAGTCCTAAACAAGTGCTCCCTGTTAGGATATTTTAAGAAGTTTGGAAACAATTTTGTGTAATCACAGTAATTTACTAAATTATCAGTGCTGTGGCTTTCAGCCATCTGTTGCAGAAGCCCCAAATTTGGTTTTGATTTTGCCTCAGCCACTCTTATTCTAAAGCTGTACATTAATGCTTCCCTCAAAAAAATTCCCACCGAACGCCAAAAAAACACCTCAAAAAACGCACAAAAGAAAACCCCAGCACTTGCCTAAGCTGAATGAAATGTTTATTGTGGAACTGAGGATTTGGGTCTGTCGAGAGCTACTTTCTGATCTTAGTTCAAGCTGCAGAGTGCAGACGTCTCTGTGGACTATGTGGCCACATCCCTCCATCTACATGAAGCCCTTAACTGTATTTACCACGTGCATCCCAGACACTCCAGCAGTAGCCCCTGCCTGCAGAGGTATCTTTTGATCACGTTGAGTTCAGCTTTACATTTGGAGACCTCAGGAGGGTTGTTCACAGGCAGGTACAGCTCCCCCATTCCTGATCTGGGGTCACAGGGCACTGGGATTTCTGCAACAAGAGAACAGACACCAGAAGGATTAGATCTTGACTCCAGGACCTCCAGCACCAAGGGAATCATCCACTTATTCTATCTTTAATACTACAAACCCTTAACCCCCTGCAATGCTTTTGGATTGCTGCTAATGTTACACTAATTAATTAATGCTAATGCTACATTAATATCAAAGCTAGGGCAGAAAAGTTCCTGCCACTGACAGTTAAGAATGTTTGTCTGTGTCTTTTAGAAATGGCAGAGCATCATAATGCCGAGGAAATTCTGAGGATAGCAAGAGACCTTGTCTACAAAGTGCAGACACTGATTGAAAATAAGTGATAATGAACAGACTGTCGTTGTGGGCCTTGTTGTGAGCTATCGGATGGAGCATTTCTTGCACTGTAACTTCAAAACGGTGTTTTAATTGCATCTTCCATGTAATGTAATAAATATCGAAGAGATTTGTAACAGACTTTTAAAAACAGAACTTTTCTTTCACCAGATAAGGTTTGTGTTTGATAGTCCTTGTTACACTCGCTTTGTATTTCTAGACAAAATGTTTTTGCATTCTCTTACTTCCCTCTCTAGAAGACCATCTATCTACATATTTGAGATATTAAAAAGGGGGGATCTGATATACTAGAACATTTCTGTTTTGACTTACTGCACCTTTAAAGCCTGGATGCACGTTGTGTGCTCTGCCAGAACCTTCCATGGAGGTAAGGCCGGATCCAGTACTCACCCAAGTGTTGCAAGCATTGATTTGGGTCCTTGGAGGAGCATGTTTGTGAACTCATTGTCTATGCCTTGAATATGGAAGAGAACGCGCATGAGCTCCTGTTGCTAAAACATTTGGATTTGTATCGAGCAGAGTATTTGCAGCAATTAAAGTAAATAAGGTTACCAGCCAGGAGAATGGCCTTAAACTAAATAACATGGTTAATGTGAGCAGTGAAGATCTGGCAACGTTAGCTAAATGCATCAGTTAGCCTTTGCTGACTATCACGCTGTTGAGTCTCCATGGCCTAGACATGCCTTCATTTTACTTTGCAGACTTACTCTGCAAATGTTCCCAGATGACAGGATCTGCCTAATGTAGTTCAGGTTAACAAGTTTAGCACACAGAAACGGGTCCCCTGCTCACGTTGGCAGCTCCCGCACTCTGTGCGTCTGTGCAGAGTGCCGTGAAGTTCAGATCCTACGTTACAGAGCAGACACAGCAGAGCTTCGCCTCCTCCAGATCACTCACTGCATGCTACTAGCTGCCTGCTCCCCGCTCTGCAGAGCTCTCCGGGAGGACTTTCCTTGGGATCCTGTGAACACAAAGAGGCGCTCGTCTACTCACGCAGGTATCGGCACTTGCCAGATGAAGCAGCTGAAATTGTTGCACGGGATCCGATCCGCTTTGCTGCAGCGCTGTGCTGGTTTGTAGAGCTGTCCACGCGCCCCGTGGAAGTTCCGTGCCACTTCTTTTCCTGCTTGGCCGCATGCTTCAAGCAGCAGCAGACGTTTCACCCCATCCTGCATAGAGAGAGTTGACAGCTGGGGTTCTGCCCTGGAGCTGCAAACAGGACCGTTGCTGTCCTAGCATTTCATCACACTGTATAAAATTGTCACGTATACTCTACCTGCTTTCTAGGGTGCGTGTTGTTTCTAAGTAAAAATCTATCTCTGTGTCAGCCAGAGAGAGGGAGGGAGGGAGGGAGCAGGTTTTTGCCAATAGGGTTAGCCACAGATTTCATGGATACTCGTGACCTGTGCTCCTAGAAAATCTGGGGACTTAGCACTTCAAGTATTCCAAAGTATTCCACCTTTTGCCATTAGCACCTTAGTGATTAAAAAAAAAAAAAAAGAGCGCGTTTGAATCTGAATTTTTGTATTTCTGCTTTTTTGGGGTTTTTTTATCCTTCAGAGCAGACAGGGTTTCACAGCTTTGTTTCCACTGAACCTTGCAGAGAAAAAAACTCTGTATGCTTTCCACAGAATCACAGAATCGTTTGGGTTGGAAGGGACCTTTGAGGGCCATCTAGTCCAACCCCCCTGCTATGAGCAGGGACATCTCCCCTAGACCAGGTTGCTCAGAGAAGTTTACATGAATTAGATCAGCCCACATGAGCTTTTAAAATCAG
>NW_010547872.1:0-2909 GCF_000687285.1 Phaethon lepturus | reverse complement strand
GTAGGGAATAAAATTATTTTGTTTGAAGATCAAACACTGATAAGAGGTATTTGCTTTAGTAACTCTGGTCTCGTTCTTACCCAAGCAGTGGGCACTCTTGCTCTTTGCACTTGGCGAGTTCTGCCCCGGGGTCCTCATGAGCTGAGCATTACTTGCACAAGAAAAAGGTAGATTTGGTTCTAGATAAGACCATCTGTGCTTAGATCTTTCTTTATGATTGCTGTAAACTAAAAAATGGTAAACAGTCATCTGAAAAGAGAAAAAATGCACACAAAGTGCTTCTCAGCTCGACAGCCAAGCTTTCCCTTGAATTGGTCTCTAAAAGTTTCAGGGGATGGTAAAAAACCCAAACTAGAAGTCCTCCGTCACTGGTGTAGCCAGATGCTTTCGGGGGCAAGCGTGCTGTTCTCTGGGCTCACGAGCATCATGGTCACGAAACAGAAGTGAGAACAGATGAGCCCACTCAGTTTGGTGAAAGGTGCTGCAGAGGCGGCTGTTGGGAGGGAAACCCCCTTTCTGCACAAAAGTGTGCTGAATAATAACAGTGGGAGTTACAGAAGGAAAAAGTTATGATAAGCTCCACTGCCCGCCCCTGCGCATCCAAGAGTTGGGGTGTGCTGGGGACTAGGAGCCAAGAGGTTGTGCTGCCGGCATGCTCGCAGTCTGATCTCATTCTTATTTATAGCTGTGCGTCTAACTAACTGTTCTATAGGCCAGCGCATGGTTGCTGAAAGGTCTCAAAAGCGCTTCAGTTTGTGTGTCTGTCTGTCCACTTGAAAAGTGAAATAGTATTTTTTAAAAAACTGACAAGAGCGAGAAAACCCTCCAACTCACAGAGCCTGAGGAAGTGATGTAAGAAATAAAACTGCACTATTTTTCTTTGGTATGTTGGGAATGTACTTACACAACACTGTTAAAAAAAAAAATCAAAAAACAACCAAACCTCTGCAAACTTAGTTGTATTTGTTACAACATTCTGTCTCATTGTATTTTATGAATTGTGTATTGACTTATTTATTTTTGTTGGGAGCAGACTGCTCTATTGCTCAATTATTTATGTTTAAATGTAACATATGAATAAATACTTATCGTCAGGGCATTCCGTGGAGCAATCTGGAAGTGATTTCTCTCCCCCCAAGGTAATTTCAGAGACAGAACAGGGAGTCCTAAGGACGGGGCTGTCTGGGAAGAGAGTGCGATATATAATTAACATCTCCATGATGAGCGTGCATGGGCTATTGCACTAAGTACGTAAGTAGGTAGGTCATCACCAAATGGACTGCAAACGTCCGTGAGAAGACTTTAAGGGTAGATTTAAGTTACACACAGTGCATGCCTCGGAGCACGTATCCTCGCAGGCCGAGCCTGTTGCCAGTTCGGCCCCGGGGAAGGCGCGGGAGCAGAAGCAGGCCTACGACAAGTGTTAAGAGTAAGTTCCATCGCTTGAGGCCTGCTCGTGCTGCGGCTAGGACTGAACCTCGCCAAGCTGCTGGGCTTCCAGGAGAGATCCTCCTCCATTGCTCCCAGCGCGCCCTTCAGACCTCTTCAAAATCCTCCGGCTGCTTCTGCTCTGCGGCAGGGACTCTCCCTCTTTCAGAACCTGCCGTCTCACCCGACGGTTGGTTTGCTGCTGGCCCTTTTTGCAGCGATTGCTCTTCCAGGTTTTTAGGCTGGAAAGCTCTGCCTGGAGATGGGTCCCTGGGGGGGTAACAGAGCGTTTCCCCTTCTACTGACTGTAGAAAACACCCAGTAAATGCCTCTCTGCACTGGGCTGCACGCAGCCATCCCTCTGCCATTGCTCGTGTCTGTTACAGCTGTTAATCACACATTTATCCTTTATAAAAGAGGGTAAGCAAGCCCTTTATGAAGTGTATCCAATGACATGTTGGCTTAAATAATCTTCCAGTGCCACTGTGTCCTCTGCCTTCATCGAGTTTGCATGGTGGGACTTGGGGTGGGCAGGGAGAGGTGGGTACTGCAGCTGGGATTACACATTTGCTTTCTTTTCTATAGGACCTTCTTTCTTATTGCACCACAAGCACCCCCCAGCAAATTCTCAGAAACTTTTCAAGTAGGCATTTAGATGGTTGTCCCCAAAAGCTGCTGAGCCCTGCAGCAACAGGAATTTATTTCAGCAAGATGCAGCATCCCAGTGAAGTTTCACCATTGTGAAAGTCTCACTGCTACTGACTGCCGGAAAAAAACCAAACCAAAAGAAATCTCCACCGATTCCTGCCCCTTTTCTATAACCCGGGGCCAGTGCTGGCAGCCTGGTGAGGTTCCAGCTGCTTTCTCCACTCTACCACTACTTTTGCCAAACACAGCAACTTTGGCCCTTACAGTTTAGTGCCACATCTTACAGTATATACAGAATACAATAAATATACATAATAAAAAACAAAACCAAACTCACAAAGCCAACCCCACGCAAGCACATGAACAGTGCTGGGTTTGGTAGGCAAGGCTTCACCCTTGCCGAGCTTGGAACGGTGCTTCCTAAAGCCTCGCCCCTGTAGTGCCAGCGCTGGCCTAACGTTCTGCATTCCTCTTCGTTCTGGGTATTCTCCAACATTGCAGCAAGTCCCACACGAGCCCTCCCCGGCCCTGGCAGCCCATCGCTCTGGGGCCTCGGGGACAGCGCAGCTGCCATCAGACAAGGCCGCCAGCCTGGGGACAGCCGGGCAGTGGCCGCTTTCCCCCAGCCCCCATGTCTCTGTGTGCATATGACGGAGTTCCCCCGCCGTCTGGGAAAGCTGACATTTTGGGGGGGTGGCGGGGCTGTTCAAAGGCACCACGGTGATTTCTGCCTCACGACTCTTTCTGAACTCTGCCCTTGGAAAGCCCCGGTGCCTTTCACCCCCTCGGACAACGGGCTTGATCTGGCTCACAGCAGCAGCCTGGCACATCAC
>NW_010547871.1:0-22042 GCF_000687285.1 Phaethon lepturus | reverse complement strand
CTTTCCAACCTTAGTGATTCTGATTCTGTGATTCCCTCCCCTTATTTTCAGGTGAGATGTATGACATTGAAGTTAGGGAGCCTCCTGAGCTGGAGGTGAACTTACAGCACAACAACTTCCTCACTGTCTCCCATCAGGACTACAGTTCTTTTCCTTCAAATTTTCTACTAAGAGTTCTTTTGTGCGGGTAATCTTCGCACGCTTACAAAGCAGATGTTAAAGGGCATTAGCAGCATGAACTAGGAAAATGCAGCTGAGAGTAAGTAGGTGTTTCAGTGTCTGAAATAGCATTGGCTCAAGATTCTGACTGCAGATGGTAATGGTACGTATTTCAAGGCAGTAATATTCCCTCTCTGACTGGAAATTCAGTGACCTCCTGGAAATACCGCTCAAGACTTTCTTTGAAATGACTGTAAAATGCTTTTTTTTTTTTTCAAGATTTATCATGAAAAACATCTCTGGGCCTCTTTCAGTGGCCACTTGACAGGTGATAGAGCTGCTGCTGGTACTTTCAAACTGATGCTTCTTGAACTTATGCTGGTAATGATACAGCAGTGAGCTGTGATCATGATGATATGTAAGTGAGAATAAACTGCCTTTATGGTTTTGCAGTGAAGTATCTGATCAGGCCAGCATGTGTTGTTTTTGACTGACTTAGAAAGCAGAGAAGTCTCAGATATCTCTCTTCAATGCAAAACCCTGCAAGAATAAAAGGAAATGTACTTTACAGCCAAAAATAGCTGCAAATCAGCGTCTGCTTCCTGTAAATTCAACACAACAGTTATTTTTTTAATAAAAGGGACTTTAGGAAGTCCAGAAATTGTCAGATTTTCAAGTCAGTATCAAAAAAGTTACAAGCAACTCCAGGAAGGAAAGGCTGCAGAGAATGGAGAAAGAACCTTGCCCTCTGAGAGGGGGCAAAAAAAGTCAGCAGTTGGTGTAGCAAAAGTCCCAAACAGCTGAGGGAAGGGGGATGTGCTCCAATACATGGCATTTATGAGAGCATCCTTGCAAAAGGGATCCTGGCTTTTTTGGATGGTGGATGAAGCAAGATCAGTATTCAAGACGATCTTGCACAGCATGGAGCTAAACTTTCAGGAAGAGAGCTCTGCCTTTTGAATTGCTACAAAACTGAAATGGGATCAGCTTTCTGCAGCATCTTTATGAAGCTAAAATTTCTTCTTCCCACTACTGTTACTAGAGTAAACCTTCTGTGCTGCCCAGAATTTCCTCTTTTTGATGAATGTGACTCCAGCCTCCTTCCCTATTGCCCAGAGGGGGGATGCCAGCACTGCTAACTGCAGCAGGACATTTTGTGGTGGTCTGTGGAGGAAAATCACTATCTCCTTTTTATTTTCTGGCCACCAAGTGCTGACAGAAGGAGTTAAGAGTACTTAAATACTCTCCTACCACCACTTTCCTACATAGAAGGCCTGAAATTGCTTGGACGGTGTTTGTGTGCAGGGGTTGTCCATCTCTGAGAAGGAAGGGAAGCAGTCACCAGAGAACCTCTCCATTAGGAACTGCTGCTCTTCACTAATGCCAAGAAGCTTAAATAAGTGAATGGATTTTTCCTCCTGAGAGGCCGTGAACTGAATTACCTCAGACAAATTTGGCTAGGAAAATGGATATGGAGAGATGATGGTTTATTTATTTATTTATTATTTTTTAAGCATAGCTTTGCTGTTCTTATATAGAGAAAATCAGAATGGAGTATACTTTCCAGGTGCTATGGTAGGACTTAATTCAGTTCAATACCTAGTGCTATGGAGGTTTTAAAATCACAGTTAACACTTCTTTTCTCTTCCTAAGTCTCTAATACTGGTGCTACAGAGACCATCCGGATTTCAGTCCTTCCCTTTGCATGCAACCATCAATATTAGTAAACTGCAGCTGTAATCTGTCTGATCTGTATTGAAAACTATACAAATGCTACGGTTACAAAATGCAATTTTACAGAACCTCTAAACAAATAATGACTTAAAACCTGAGATACCATAATGGAAAACCTGCCTTCTATCCCCGAAGACTAAAATCTCCGATGCACTTACTTACAAGAAGTTTCATGAATACAACTAGAAAGAATAATTGCTTAAAGTATTCACAGACTATTGTTAGGTAGTTAGACTGTTCTGGCATTATTATTTGTCACAACATGAAGTGCAATTCAAACAATTTAAAAGAAAGCCAGCAAAGAATGAACACTTGTTTATTCCTTGATGTGCTGCCACGTGAACAGACATGCAACTTACAAATAACCCTCCAGATGGCTCCTGGAGCAGGCCACGAGATTTTAAAATCTGCTGTTGAAAGATTGTGCAGTACTGCCTGATAACGATGAGATCAACTCAGATCGACTAACCTGACGTATTGAAATAATTGCATGGCAGAGCTTGCAAACTTGCACATCTTAGTGCTGCAAAAGGCAATGAGTTTGGATCAGTATTTAACCAATGCTGCAGATAGGGTGATGTCATTAGTCTGATCCAATGAATAAAGCAGACAGGTTACCACTGCTGTGTAAATTTTTAACCCCAGTGGAGTTCACAGCCTTTTGTGTGCCAGAACATCACCTTATTTTTTGCAGAATTTGTGTTAATCTCCATGCAGTTGTAAAACTGCAAGTTATTTGTTCTTACATGTTTGGAGAATTGTCCTCTTCCTTCTTGATTTTTGGCAGCTTTTGGTATTCATCTCTAAGTTTGCCCCAAAATGTTTTGGGGATATGTTATTTTTCCTTGGGCAGAGTTTGTGTTAATCTTTTAAAGTGTTTTGGAATTGAAAAACATATCACAAGAGCATAATATAATAATGTAATGATAATAGCAGGCTGGAGGAGAATTTAATAGGGTAAGAGGTAGCAGCTTTTCCTTTTTCATGCCAGAAGTGTTGCAGTAAGAACTTACTCTGTGGAAAGAATGCTCAAGTAATGAAAGCCCTAACAGAAATGTCTGCCCATGTGCATTCGTACTGGTATAATTCTTCTGGCAGCTACTGTGTGCAAATTTTGCAGAACCTGTCACTACAGCTGGAGTAGCCTTGTGCTGGTCTGAATCTTGATCTTAGGCAGGATGTTGCTTTCAGGCTTATGAATAAGGGGATCATGACCATGTTAGCCTTGACAGGGTATTCTTTCTGCTATGGGATTACATTACACTAAAAAAACAAACTGCTGTTATAAGAAGCGAGTTTTGTTTGGTAAAAAGAAAATATCTTTTAAGGCTTTACAAAGGTTTTGTGAATCTAAATACATTTTAAGTATATGCGTTGTGAGCAAAGAGGTATTTAAAAGATACTTATTTGGGAATGTGAAGGTGTTGGGATTTTTTAACTGACTCCTGCCGTTTTAATTTTTCTCTAAATCTGACAGATACATGCTAAGGCACTGCTGCATCAAATTTCAAACTAATCTCAGTTTAGGTTTCATCAGACAAATAGTCACATTAATATCTTAATTGCCTGACTACCTTCATTGAATGTGCTGCGGCTGTAGGCATTGCTCACATGAGTAACTTTGTACTTACTCAGTTGATTGTGCAGACGCTTACTTGCTGAATGTGGATAGTATTAATACCTGCACAGAAGGATAGTTGCTTAGAAAAAAAATACAAAGGCACTGAATGGCAGGGGAAGGGTGGAAAGGCCATTGCCTTCTTTTGCCCTCCTCTCCTCCACAAGCAGCACTCAGGGCACTCAGTGTGCCCTTGCTCACCTGATGGGCTGCTGCCACATGGTTGTTCTTTTCTCTCTTCCATCCCACTTTGACCATGCTGGGCTGATTACAGGCTTCTCAGCAATGTAAAAGTGAATCTGGACAAACCAAGAATGAAGACCAAATGAAAACAAAAGCTGTCTCAAAACAAGTATCTGGGACAACTGGCCATCTGAGAACTCAGAAACTGGGCTTCCTGCTTCTGACGCCACTGAGGAGGGTGTAAAAGGCAGCTCTTGTTTTTGAGAGAGACTATGATCTCATCCACCTTGATCCTCCTCGTGAATGTAGAGGCGGCAGCAGCAGCTATAACGAAGCCCTCTGTATTTAGCTGTGCAGGTAGGAGGCAGAGAATGAGGTTAAGTGCGGCATATGTTGGCTAGTTGTGCTGGATAAGACAAAAATCTAGCTGGCTGAAGTAGGCAACGAGGTAGTTCGTTCTTACAGAGGTGCATTGAAGCAGTCTGTAATAGTTTTATTTGTTTGTGCCTAAGGGTCTTTTGCAGCTCTGCTGCAATTTAGCAAGTAGAGAAACAGTCTCTTTCAAATTGTTAGCATCCTCTTTTACAAATTCCTGAGGTGTGCCTGCACTTAGTAATTTTTTTGTGATTTCACTGCCAAGGAGCCTATTTAGGAGTTTTGAAAGTTAATATAGCATTGATGACGTTCTGCATAATGAAATAATAATGCAGGTATGTTAGCTGGATGATAAGTTATGCCAGAAGCTCCAAATGCCACAGCTGTGCAGCAGCAGCAGCCTGTAGGCAGAGTTGGCAGAGAACTGCATCGAAGCAGATTTTGGTGTGGGCACATAAATTCCTTGTTTTGAGCATATGTGAAGTGTTATAAATGTTAAGGGGCAGTGTTCAGTAACCCAGTGTACTAGTAACCTCGTAAGCTACATGGATTCAGTTGGTGGATAATGAGCAAGGACTCAGTCTCAAAAATATCCTCCCCTCCATCCAAAAATGTCAGTCTATGATGTTCTTTGTCATTCATAGGCTGGGTGTATTAGGGTGTTAGGAAAAGACACAATTGCTGTGTTCATATGAGGATGTGAATACTTCCTCATGCCTCTCTAAATCACATTGAAAAATGAACACTTGATAGATAACAATAGTAGGTGACTCCAGGGCCATCCTTGCAATGAAAAGCTGTCAAGGATTTCTAACTCACAGCATTGTCTGCTGCACGTGTGTGGTCAAACTAGGAAATCCAAGTTTTCTTCAAAATAATTTTTCTGAGTAAGAAAATCAGTTCTTGAGGGATTAAACATGATGATGTAAAGGTTTGAGACTCCCAGTTGCATTAAGGCCACATTACATTACTTCAACCCCAAAGTGAGTATAACTGTAATTGATTTACTATATTTAAGTCCATGAAGGAGAACAGAGAGACCATGTCTGACATTTTAGGTTTAGCCTTTTTTCCACCTTGGCCTTCTGTATGCATTTCACCCCATCTCAAGTCCTGCTAATTTTCAGCATTTTTAGGTATCATCAGTTCTATTCTAACTGGAGTGTTTTCTGTCTGTCTGGTATTTCTTAGTGTATATTCTGATCTAACTATCAGCCAGCTGGCTGACATCCTCTGACATTTCCTGAGTAATGTGCTTGAATCCACTCTGTGCGCTTGGAGGTGTTGTTCAGAACCCTTTTAGGGTGCCGATATGTACGTGCTGATGATGCTCTATTGCCTTTATGTGTATTTGTATGTGTGCGTGTGTCTCTTGGCACTGCCCGGAGTCATAGCAATTTGAACCATTGTTTCAGACGAAATCCTTTGGTTGCACTGGATAAAGTCATGCAGCCAGGAGTTGGTTAGGCACCAGACTGCCCTGCCCTCCTCTGACAACCTCCAGAAGAGAGACGGATTGATAACACACACGTCAGCTCTGGAAGTGCCGCACTGATGACGCAGCATGTTACGCCATACTGGCTTTGATCTCAGTCGTTATGAGCGTGCTGAGCACCGGACTGCGTAGCTTGGAGACGGAGGTGCGAGCCGTTTTGAAATAATGTGAAAGAAATGAGAAGTACCTCATCTGCTTGCTGAATAGATATTTTACTATAAAAGGTGAAAAAAGATTTTCTTTCTAGCTCAAATTCTGCTGTCCAGTGAAAAGATCAATTCACTGTATTAACAGCAACATTTTCCAGCTGAAATCTTCCCAATATCAACAATATTTACAGGAAACAGACCAAGGAAATTATGCTGGGTCCAGGAGAATTATTGAGAATACAATCTGAAAAGATCACAGAACCTTTAACCAGCATGCTCTAATACTTAATGCTTCCTCTTTGTGAGGTACTCTTCATTTAATGAACAGGATATTATCCCTGTAAAAGTATTGAAACAGCAAAATGCATGGCTGAGGCCTCTAGTGCTTTCAGTCGTTGCGATCTGAGGGGCTATGTAGGCCCTTGAGAGCTCGCAGGCCAGAGGCAATCTCTGTTCCAATTTACATTTCCTTGCATTTGGTGGTGGTGTTGTGTATACTACAGGAAATGGCAACAGAACAGTTTGGTGTACAGCGTATCAAGTCTGTTTTTACATTTTTTTGCCTTTTAGGTATGACATGTGATACCTTAAATGTGCTAATTTTTAGTTAATACATCTTGCAAAATTTCAGTATTCCTTACAGATTACATTTTAGCTAAGCTATAGGTAAAAATGTAAATACAACTTGTTTTTGTAAAGAAAGAAGGAAAATCAGCATTATAAATTCTAAATAAAACCGTTATTAATCTGAGGTTTTATATGAAAAAAGATTAAAAAATATGAATGGGAATGTTTTCAGAATTCTCAAACAGGGCTAATCTGACCATATATCCTGGATAATTCTCCGTCTTTGGGACCTATATGGAAACTTCTGTTATTCAAGCCAATTAGCAGCAGCCACCAAAGGAATAAAAGAGAACAGAAAAACAACCAACCGTGCCTTCCTCCAACACTGCTGTAGACAGGAGTCACATGTATGTGTCCATCTGATCTGCAAACTGAATATCTAGGGTAACAGAGTCCTTCAGGACTGCAGATAAAAACTGTGACAGCACTTTGGGATCTCCAGTTGTTATCTCTAAGTCTAGTGAAGCTCCTCGACACTTACGGGGAGGTGGTTAGGTATAAGGCTTTGGTATGGCTCAGCTATTGCATGAACAGATATTCTGAATTCTGTTTATTATTTGGCATATTATGAATATGGTATAAGAAGTTTTTGTGTGTAATGTAATAGTTGGTGTAAGACAGACTGAGGGAAGCAATGAATGTGAGAGGAGGTAAAATCATTCCCTGCTTATTTACAGACAAGAGAAGTGGGAAGAGGTTTGTGTTTGAACTGTAGCCCAAATGTCAGGTGTGGAAAGTAGGTTTCTCAGAACATTCTCCTGGTGTATTAAGTAGAGATTTGCAGTTCATACCAAAAAGGATTTATGACTTTATGATGGGATACAGAAATGTGTTAGAGGTACCGTAGAGGTGGATATTGCTTTTGGTACTTGAGCTGAGTTTGTATAAAGATGTCCTTTATTGCAAATAGCTGTGCTGTTCTGGGATGCTCGTTGTATCTTGAATACCTTGTTCTTCCAAAATATGTTTCTTGTATCTGCTCTGTCTCAATAGGCTTTCTCCAGTGAATAGTTATGTATGTGTGTGTTTTCAAGTTCATCTTAACAACAGAGAAGTTTCATCCTTCACTGTTTTCCAAACCAGCTTGAGTGCTGATGTTTCAGATGATAATTAAACTACCAAACCGTGCTTTATTTTTGTTTTATAAAATGTAGATTGTTCCAGAAAAATACCTTAGGTATGATTTCTAAATGTAATAGTTTGTTCTGTAATAAAACCCATGTTCAACTTCAGAGAGATACCAAAGTCAAGTTTGTTATAAGAAGCCTCCTACCAACTTAGGTGCTATCCTGTGAATGTTCACATATTGGGTAATTTTACGCACATTTAAAATAGGATTGCTTCTGTGTGTAACATTAAGCCAGTTTAAGCCCCTTAAACTATGAAAATTACACCTACAGCATAACCTGAAGTAAATATCACTTATAATTCATGAAAGGTGACTCAAAAATATGCTTTCCTTCAGAAACAGAAAAATGGAGAAAAAATAAAGTAAGATCTGGCTGTTGCCTGCTTAAAAAATCTGCTTCCTTTGAAGTTTTTTTTGCCTGTCTCATATCTGCGTGAATTGCCTTTTACTCCTGAAGTCTGCATGACATTAGAAACATCTCTGCATTTTACCTAGCATTGACAAGAAATAGTTTTCTGAGCTTTTTAGTATTTCATCTCAGCTGGAGGACCCAGAGCTCTCCTTTTGTGCTTTCAGAACAATTCAGAGATACAGGATACGGAAGTGCATCCCCTCTCTGCTGTGCTGTGCACCAGTCCTTACCAAATACTCTTTTCAATTTAGTCCTTACATATTTTTTAGCCCTGTACTGAATTATGCATAAAACTAATGGGAAAGTCTCAAATACAATTGTATTACTAGTAAGTAAAAGCTGACCATAGTCATGGACTTGCAGAAATTTGGAAAAACAATACATCTGAATTTGTGCAAGTCTTGGGACTTCATATTCTGTATCCTTGCATTACTCCTGTAAGAAGATCTTGCTTTTGAGAGGGAAAGGGCTTAGCTTTTAGAGAAAAGTATGTGTAAAAAGTACTGCTTGGATCGGACGGCCTTTTGGATCCACTTTCATACATATTGTGAATGATAAAAGTGGCTGTGTAATGGTCAAGGAAGCAGAAAATCAGGATGCTTTGGTCAGTTTAAAAGAACATATTTATTGACATGTGAAAATAACTTTGAACTGTTCAACTGTATAAAAATAATGTATATTTTCATCTTGGCTCACCGTGTCACTTTAAAGCTGGACTTCGAGAAGGGTAGAGAAGTTCTAGTCTAGCAGAATCTTTGCTGCTCCTGGGCCTCCAGCCTGATGCTTTTTTTTTTGTGAGGGATTATCAGACTGGTAATGCAGTGTCTATCCTACCACTTTCTTTCTCCTCAGCTCCCAACCCCTTTTCATGTCACCTGCTTTGGGAGTGCTGAGAGTCCTATCCTACATAGGTGTAAGAAGCATAGACTAGAAAAGCAGAGTCATTGAGGTTGGAAAGCACCTCTGGAGATCATCTACTATAACCCTCCAGCACAAGGAAAGGGTCAACTGAGGCAGGTTGCCCAGGCCATGTCCAGTTGAGTTTTGAATATTTCCAAGGGTGGAGATTCCACACTGTCTCTGGGCAACCTCTGCCGGTGTTTGATCACCCTTACCATAAAAAAAGTTTTTTGCTCATGTTTGTGTGGAATTTCCTGTATCTCACATTGTTATTGTTGCTTCTTGTCCTGTCTCTGGGCACTGGTGAGAAGAATTTGACTTTATCATCCTTACACCCTCCTGTCAAATATTTTTACAAGTATATGAGATCCTCCTGAGATTTTTCTTCTCCATGCTAAACAAGACCCACCTCCCTCAGCCTTACCTTCTGTGAAAGATGTTCCAGTCCTCTCAACCCTTTTTTGTCCCTGCATTGGGCTTGCTCCAATATTTCCATACCTCTTTTGCACTGGGGAGCCCAGAACTAGACCCAGAACAGCACTACAGATGTATCATCTCATCAGTTCTGAGAGAAGGGATTACTCGCTTGACCTGGTGGCAAAGCTTTTCCTGGTGCAGCCCATGAAGCTGCGGCCCTTCTTTGCCATAAGGATGCATTGCTGACTCATGTCCAACTTGTTCAGTAGGACCCCAGGACCCTTCTCTGCAGAGCTGCTTTCCAGCTGGCCAGCCCCAGCATATCCTGGTGCCCATAGCTATTTCTGCTGAGGGGCAGGACCTTGAATTTCTCTTTGTTGAACTTCATGAGGATTCTGTTTGCTCATTTCTCCAGCTTGTAAAGTCCCTCTGAATGGCAGCACACATCTGGTGTATTAACTATTCATCCCAGTTTTGTATCACCTGCAAATTTGCTGAGAGTGCACTCAGTCCCATCAGTAATGGTAGGTTTAAAAACTGTTGCTCCCAGTATCAACACCTGGGATACACTACTGACAGCTGGCCTTCAGCTGGACTTTGTGCCACTGATCACAGCCCTTTGAGCCTGGCAGTTCTGCCAGTTTTCAGTCTACCTCACTGTCCACTTACCAGGTCTGTACTTCATCATTTTGTCTAGGTGGGTGTGATGGGAGGCAGTGTGGAAAACCCTGCTAAAATTAAGATAAAACAGTCTCTCCTGTTCTCCTGTCATGCACCAGGCCACTCGTCTCATCCTAGAAAGCTATCAGGTTGTTCAGGAATTATTCCTCCTTCATAAAGCTATGCTGACTACTTCCAATAACCTTCCGGTCCTTTATATGTTTGGATTATTTTGCTCATCACCTTCCTAGCAGCAAAGGTGAGGCTGATCAGCATGAGTTCCCCAGATGCTGCTTCTTTCTCTTCTTGTAGGTAGGAGTAACATTATCTTTCTTTCAGTCCTTAGGAACACCCTTTGCCCTCCTAATTGCTGTGATTTTTCAAATATGATTGAGAGTCTCACAATGGCACTGGCCAGTTCCCTCAGCACCCATTGGTGCATCCTATTAGGTCCCATGGACTTCTGTATGTCCAGGTTGTTGAAATGTTCCCTAGCCTGGTCCTCCTCTACAAGGAGTAAGTTTTCTTGCTCTGCACTTTCCCACTGGTCTCCTTACAACCTGCAGTCTGCCAAGTAGCCACAAGGCAGGAAAACAACTCAGCCAGTTTGAGACCAGCCTGAGGAAAATTCTGGGTGGGGTACTTGTCTGACCATGGTATGAGACCTATCTGCATATCTCACCATGAAATAGGGACACGTGTGTTGCTTCTCCATAGCTAATGACAACGTGGCTGGCATGGCTGTGTGTGGGTGTGCATCCAAAAGATAATCAGGAATGCTAGTATTTTGGTTACGTCATTTGGTTACAATGATAAAGTGATTTGGTGAAGATGTTAGGGAATGTGACTGTCCTTCCTGCCATCATAAAGGGTAATGTCTGCACTGGGAAAAAAAATGGTACCTCTTGATGTGGACAATAAGAAGAGTCTGGTCAATACATTGTTTTTAGTTCTAGAGTTTGTGGGGTTTTTAAGCCCTCTGCTATGAGTGAAGTGCAACAGTACTGTGATTGTCTCTGCTGCAGAAAATTAATTTTTGTGTTGCTATTGTTTGTAAGTGGACAAAAGGTACTTAGAAAAACAGCAGGGAAAAAATCTTGGAAGTATGCTTAGGAGATTTACGTATTAGGAAAAAGTATTTTACAGGACCTCAATTTCAAAGCAAAATTGTTCCCAGCAGCACCTCTTTCACATGACTTTTGTGTTGTCTGTTTCGCTGGAGCAAATCAGCATTCTCATCACAGGTGAGAAATCTGGCACAGAGTTGACCACCCATAGATTACAAGGACTCTGTGCTGGAGAAGAGACCACGCAAATACTGATATTCCACCATGCTCAAATCAGTGGGAAGAGACTTCAGTGGCATGCACTCAGATACACATGCTAAGGACATGAACCTCTCAGGAGAAGGTGGAGGGCTCATAGTTTAGAGAAGAAATCTGCTAAAAATACATGACCATTGACTACCATATGAAACCCAATGTGTTTTAATGCTGTACACTTGTGAATGAATGAATGAATGAATGAATGAATGAATGAATGAATGAATGAATGAATGAATGAATGAATGAATGAATGAATGAATGAATGAATGAATGAATGAATGAATGAATGAATGAATGAATGAATGAATGAATGAATGAATGAATGAATGAATGAATGAATGAATGAATGAATGAATGAATGAATGAATGAATGAATGAATGAATGAATGAATGAATGAATGAATGAATGAATGAATGAATGAATGAATGAATGAATGAATGAATGAATGAATGAATGAATGAATGAATGAATGAATGAATGAATGAATGAATGAATGAATGAATGAATGAATGAATGAATGAATGAATGAATGAATGGAAAGAAGGAAAGAAGGAAAGAAGGAAAGAAGGAAAGAAGGAAAGAAAGAAAGAAATGGAAGCCAGGACAGCACACAGAGGTTGTACACCGGAGACCTGTCAGTTCATGTGCTTCTAAAGGCACTGTGAGAAGCTGACAAAATAAGAGAGTTCTTTGCAGAATAGTTACATACTGCAAACTGGAGCCTGCTGCTGTGGTAGCACAGGCAGAGACTGAAAGGGGCTGCTTCCTGCCTGAAGTGCAGTTTGTTGGTTTAGAGCTCAGCACACTTGATTCATTCCAGAATTCAGCATGTTCTTCTGTTCAGTCCCCACCCCCATGTGTTTTAGAGGTTTCTACCTCTAGTTAGTCTGATGTGGGTGCTCATCCCATTGAGGTTAATGGGATCGCCTGTGTGTACGGTAGAAGACACTGACTTTGAAATGATAAAACGGATAAAAATGAATGTGGATGAGCACAATGAAAATTTGTTACTAAAATATTTATCATGGCTGCTAATGAATAGTAAATTCTATGTCTGTACTGCTTCTGCAGTAAATTTAGCCATTTAATTTACGACCAGAAACACAGAGCTACATAATAGCAGAGTTCTCCTTCCCCTCCTCTCTGTGAATGCCTCTTTGTATTATGTATAAAACTTAAAAAGAAGTTTTACTGTATCTCTGCTGCTAAAGATTGTGAAATGCTCATGTCTGAAATCTTTTAACTGAGACATGACTTGGTCATTAAAACCTTTACTGAAAACAAGTGGCACTTACTGGAATAAAATATTCTGCAGGATGTGGACAATTATTTCCTGTATCAGCATCCTGATAATTGTAGTGACTGGGGTGTAAGTGTTTTTGAGGGTTTGGACTTTAAATATTTCCCAGCTGAAAGCCTTATGGTATTAGAGGGAAGAATGCCTTGTGCCCAACTTCTGAGTTTCCGGAGGGTGTTTATGTGAAAACTGTGTGATATTTTTGCAATTTTGATCATGATTGGTCCATACTGCATGTGCTATGACAGATGATATGAAGGTAAAGAAGCAAATTAATCTTCACAGATTTATGAAGGTTCACTTTATTTTTCTTTGCATTAGTGACTTTTCTGCAATAAGAATATTCCTAAAATAGTTTTTCATATGAAATTTCCTCAGCTGCCCTGTCTTCAGCCCTCATGGCTGCCTTTAGGACTCCTTTTTCCTCTAGGACAAGTGCTGGTGCCAGTCAGCACAGACCATGGAACAGACCTAGACCTGTGTTCACAGTGTAAAACTACTTTAAAAATAGTTCAATTATATGCTGTTGAGTTTGAAATATGCGTCACAGAGCCAGTCTCTTTCACGCCTTTAGCAGATACCAGCAAGTGTATCTTGGCTGTTGTAGCTGCAGGCTGTCTGGACTATGTGGGAATGCACTCCTGGAGCTCCCAGCCTCTGGATTTCACTCCTGTTTGCTACCAAATATGGTAACCTTTTTTTGTGCCATGTCAGACTTATAGGCATGCACAAAAATGTTTGTGGTTTTGTTGGGCTTCCTCTTTCCTAGAAGTCAAGATGAGGACTTCAGTGCCTCTGGAAACTTATGTAACATAGGTAGAAAATAGACATAGCTTTATACTTGACTGGCCTGGTTATGCCAGGATATATCCTTAGTTGTCGTGGAGTCAGCCAGTGAACTCTTTTGGCTCCAGCACTGACCTGAACAGAAGAATTGAAACCTTTGTTTACCTTTGGTTACTGATACTGAACAGATGCCGTGCACCGTGTGAGAATGACTGTGAAAGTCAGGCAGAATAACTTTTGATATCTGATGCAAATTAAGATTATGGGCTGCAGTCCTGCATCTAGCTGACCAAATGTGAGTATAGAATGCCAGACAACTGGTTGAAATGTTTAATTTGCAGAGCCTGATTTTCTTTCCAGTATCAGCCTCCTTTCAGGCGTAAAATTAAGCATTAGATAATGTACAGTGAGTGGCCCTAATTTTGTGTTTTCTTAGCAATGGGAGGGCATCAATTTATAAATATAGAGTTTTTTTTTTTAATCACTTGTGTTTTATTTCCATATTCTTATTTTCCTCTTTCTCATACTTTATTTTTACAGCTTCCTGATTTTCGCTCAAAGGTTCTTATTGTCACTGCTATAATTTAGGCATCTTGTAGTATTCCAGCAGTTGCTATTTTGGAGGTAGCCAGACTTATCTATGCAGAGCTGGAGTTTAGCCTCTTGGGATCATAATTTTACTTGTTGTATTTGAATTATAGAAAGCGTTTGAAGACTCCAATTGAATTATGACCCTATTGTCCAAAGCAGCCCGTGTTCTTATCCTAAGGGACAGATCAAAAAGGCAGAGGCTGATTTTGTTCATTTATCATTTTCTTTGTATAAGGTGGTATGGTACATACAGGCAGGAAGGACAGATATTTGGGAATACTGAATTATTAGAAAGGAAATAACAAGTTCCAGTTTCCTTCATAGCTCATATTTTGGTTAAATTTCTGTCTCTTGTAGGCTGCTAGATAATTACATTGTCTTGAGAATGTTGGCATAGACCATTTTAATAAGCAAGTACAGATTCATGGATATTTTAGCTTCTGCATGTGCTGAGATTCTTATTAATTCTATTACTTGAAATCATTTGTCTTGAAGGTGTTTCCTTAGCCACTAAATCTGTACCAAGGTAGTCATCCTGTTAAGGGAACTAGTGTTAAATAGCATGCAGCAATGTCAAATGAAATACAAGCTGGTGTATCTTTCTTTTTTTTTTGGTAAATCTTTCTTTTTTGGGGTTCTAAGTGGTTTTGACAGGTCTTTAGAGAGTACATGACCTTATCTCTCTGAGGTCTGTGAATACAGCTCAAAAGGATGATACAGAACATATAGCATGATAGTGCAGAGGAAACAGTCTTTTCTACTCAACTTTGTACCATGTATTAGTTTTATTTTTTTCTCTTAGATAACATGAGAAAGAGAACCTGAAAATCATTGTACAGTCTTATTACCAATTTGTATCACCATTTCTGTTAAAATTATATAGCAATTGTACACTTCTTCCAGTCAATGTACTGGATAACTCTCATAACTCTGATGCTATTTTTCATAATCCTAAAATTTACCTCTGCCTTTTTTCCTTAATTGAAACTTTTCATATTGTTAATTACTTTTGTTGTTTTGACAGAACAAAATACAGAATCACAGAATAACAGCATGGTTGAGGTTGTAAGGGACTTCTGGAGGTCACCTGGTTCAACCCCCTTGCTCCAGCAGGGAGGCCTAAAGCGTGCTGCCCAAGACCATGTCCAGATGGCTTTTGAAGTTCTCAAAGGATAGAGATTCCACCATCACTCTGGGCAACCTGTTCCCATGCTGAGTCATCCTCATAGTAAAAAAGTGTTTCCTGATATTCAGGAGGAATGTCCCATGTTTCAGTTTGTGCCCATTGCCTCTGGTCCTGTCACTGGACACCACTGGAGAGAATTTGGCTCTGTCTTCTTAACACTTTCCTTTCAGGTGTGTGTATAATATGATGAGATTCCCCCTGAGCCTTCTTTTCTCCAGCCTGAACAGACCTAGCTCTCTCAACCTTTCCTCATAGGAAGAGATTCTCCAGTCCCTTCACCATGTTAGTGACTGTTTGCTGGACTCTCTCCAGTAGCTCCATCTCTCTCTTCTACTGGGGAGCCCAGAACTGGGCACACTAGTCCACGTGTGGCCTTGCCAGTGCTTAATAGAGAGGAAGAATCACCTCCTTCCACCTGCTGGCAGCACTCCTCATGTAGTCCAAGTTACCATTAGCCTTTCTTGCTACGAGGGCACAGTGATGGCCTATGTTCAACTTGGTCCACCAGGAGCCCCAATAATGTAATGTGACAAAATCATGTTATTTCATTTAGACTCCTATCAGGTATAAGGGTGCATGAAAAGAAATAATTCACATATAAATTTCTGGCTGTATCATAGTCTCTGTGGTTTGTAAGCATATGTAGCAGCCACGTTTACAGGCTGAGGAGGCACTGAACGGTTGACATTCTTTGTGCTTGAAATCATCCAGTCTTCCACTGGAGGCTGCTGGCCTCTTGGCAGAGAGCTGAGTATTTACCACTGCAGCAATGAAAGTTTATGGAGATACTGAAAACACTCAACTCTCTGTTCTGACCAGAGATGAGTCTCAGCTCTGTGAAAGGTTATATTCAAACCCAAATCTGATTCAAATTCCTGTCTTTCAGCTCTGGGATGTGTTGTATGAATGAATACTGAAACAAACTGTATCATGGCTTTCTGGACAACCACTGAAATCTACAGACTACCTGGTGCTTTCCTATATACATTGCATATCCTATAGGAGAAGCAAAGGATACTTTATGGCAGTTCTACACTAATGTGAAGTAATAGTGGGAGCATTTTCCATTTCTGTGACTCTAAAAACAGATACTTTGGCTCCTACAGTGGTACTTTGAAGCAGAGAGCTCTGAATATCCTCTGAAAAGCCTGCAGGTTGTTCCATATTGTATTTCTGATTTCTGGCAGAACAAAATTGTCTTTTCAAAATTTGTAGTTCTACCTCTGCAGAGCAATGTCATAATAGAAATCAACATTTTTGCATATTGAAGGTCATTTGCTTCTTCAGGACTGCATTATTCATCCTCTTGGCACCTGTAAGTGATGGAGTTTTTAAAAATTTTCTCCTGTTATGCAAGAAATGGGAAATATTTCTTTCACATTTGATTTAAAAAAAAGACAACCATGTGAAGTTTTTTAGAGCTTTGAAAACCTGACTCATAGAATTATAGAATCACAGAATCACTTAAGGTTGGAAAAGACCTTTAAGATCATCAGGTCCAACCATCAACCTGACACTACCATGCCCACTAAACCATGTCCCGAAGTGCCACATCTGCATGTTTTTTGAACACCTCCAGTGATGATGATTCCACCACTTCCCTGGGCGGCCTGTTCCAATGTTTAGAGTATGAGGAGTGTCACACATGTATGATAATCTGTTTCCATTGTCTGTGCAGGATTTTACGTCCAAATCACATTTATAACCAAAAAAAGAGAGGACACTGGAATGTTTCTTAAACTTGCTTAAATTTTTTATATATAGATCTGCAGACTTGGAATTTTAAAATTCCACCAGCTGAATAACACTATGTTCCTCTGAAGAGTGACAACCCACATGTATGCCTACAGGGCATCTGAAGTTTTAGATGTCCAGGACTGCATTCATATATTAAATCTTTAAGTATGTACATAAATACATAAATATATAAATGTATATATATATGCTGCATTGTCATTTATTCTTCTTGAGCTAAACGGTGGCTAACACTTTAAAGACTGCAAGCTGTAGAGCTGTAGAGAGCATGTTATGCCTACGTCAATGTCCTATTTACCACAGATGCACTACAGAAGGCACAGGAAAATGTTCCTTCCTACATCTCCTGAGAAAGCATGCATTTACTAAAGCATCTTTAAAGAAAGCTGCCAAATTCATGGACTCTTATTAGAACTCCCTCTGCTTGACACTGCTTCCATTTCTGTTAGGGAGCTGGGCTCCTTGTTGCTGTTTTTTTTTTTTAGAATAAGCATGTTGAGTGGATCACAGTGCTGCGTGTAAAAGAAGCCTGGCTGAGTACTTGGCTTTTATCTTGGATCTCAGAAGAAGACTTTCTAAGTGTGGCTCAGCAGGTAGTTGACTGCCTCTCTTGCTCACTTTAAATTTTAAAAATGTGTTATCTCCCATATGATTTCTTTGTCTTTCCTTTTCAACGGTCTTTTTACTGTATCCAGAAAAGCAGAAAAGCTTGGGTGGAGCTGGAAATCAAGGACATCTTTTCCCCGCGATAATATACATTTTCACCTTTGTGAGACACTGCTCCATCCGTTCCAGCAGAACATTTCATAATAAAAACATCCGATGCACTATGTGAAGCCTGCTTTTTTCTCCTGCAGCAGCAAACTCCCTTGTTGGGTGTAAAGGTGTAAAGATCTCAAGCATGAAGGAGCTCCGTGTTGTGCTCAGGGTTATACGTACGCTCGTGGGGCCAAGGAATAGAACAACTCCTGCACCTGACAGAAAGTCCTCCCGTGTTTCTGCCTGCTTCAAGTGGATTGTGTTACTTTCTCTTCAGGAGAATCATTGGTAGGAAATGTATTACTGAAGATATACTGCTAAGGTCTTATTAAAGCCAATGATATTAGGACATTTGTTATTAAATAAATGTAATTTTTTTCTTTGAAGAACTCTGTGTATCCTGTTGCAATCCTGTGGATTGCAAGTGTATCCAAATTCCATATGATTGTGTGTGCCTTTTACTTTATAATGAGAGTATCTGTCGGTTTCCTTGCCGCTTAGAGTTGAAACTTGAAATCAGATCCAAGTTTTTTTTGGGGCAAGATTTCCTTTATGTGCACTTTCCTTGCTGTGCAAACTTGCTGCTGATAAGCAAGCAGATGTACTGCAGACAGCACTGTAGGACGAGAGTATGAGTGTTGCATAATTAACTTGTTTTCTTTAGCCCCATTTTGCTTTTCCTTTTCTCCTCCAGCAAGTGTGCTCCCAGGCACTCTGGGAAAGCTGCCAGTCCAGAAATATAAACAGTTCCCAGCCTGAGCTTTCTGGTATCCTTTTCATGGGGTAGTCAAATAAGAAAGGATCCCCAAAGTAATTTCTGCGGAGGACATCACTGGAGAAGGGAGGGCAGGGTCAGACAGAAGATCCCCAGAGACGTGAACGTCCCAGTAAAAAAAGCTCAAGCTAGTCATACTTTGTGGGACTCCTCTGGGTAATATAAACTGCATAAGAGACAGAGAACAATGGTAATTGTTCTTCTAGTATATGTTTACTTCCTCTTTACTATCCCCCTTCTGGGCTTTGATGAGCTTTTAAGTAATGCTTCTCATCTATTCAGTGTTATCAGCTACTAGTAAAAGCCATCTACTTAAACACACATAATTTAAATTACATAAAAATAAAGGAACTATAAGGTCTGTTGGGTGTCAGTGTTGTTAATGGGCTGTAGTGCTTAAGGTATGCTGAAAGTTTTGCAATTTGCAGCATTAACATCAACATTCATGCTGTTCTGTTAGGTTGCTCCCAAAGGACTAGCTCAGTAGAAAACCACCTTATATATCCATACCCTGAAGGTGACTCCAGGCACACACTATGGCACACTGCACAGTTATAGATAAATAGATGATATCTATCCCCTGGGGCCTTGGCAAAGCATATCGAATACTTGTTCTGTCCCAAACTGTCTGCTTTTGTCCCATCTGTGTGGGGCAGACTGACTTATGCCACAAATCTACCAGCACCTTGTAGCAAAGGAGTGAGGAGATCTGGGAGCCTACCCTGCTTCTCCCATGGAAGAAGTGCTTG
The DNA here is from genome assembly GCF_000687285.1 of Phaethon lepturus. Lineage (NCBI taxonomy): Eukaryota > Metazoa > Chordata > Aves > Phaethontiformes > Phaethontidae > Phaethon > Phaethon lepturus. The sequence goes on along the minus strand of NW_010547871.1, from coordinate 2,960 downwards.
TTTGGGGGTCAGCCGAACTCAGCAGCTCCAGGGAAGATGGCCTAGGTCACTGCACTGCAAGTGTAAGGATAAAGAATAATTGGAGATCGATGGTGTGGCAATTCAGATTGCTCCCCAGAGCACCTTGTCAAGAGACAAAACACATGTAAAGTGTTTTAACGCATATAAGTGATACACACCTTACCTGTGTGCCAGGAAAAAAAAAAATACTGTTAGTTTGCGGGACAAAAATAAGATTTATTTTCCCATATGCAGGGTTTGTGAGCAAAGAAGAGGATAACTTAGATTCCTGCCATCGTGTAGAAGTCACAACAGGTAGAAAAGACTCTCTCCTGCCTTAGGGTGTAATCCACAGTTTGTCCTCTAAAGCAGTAGTCTGAGGGCCATCTGTCCAGGCAACTGATTTTCCTGGGTGACACACAGCAACACCAATGGGCACAGCATTGCTTATAACATCACGCTGTCCTCAGCATTCATTTGCGCAGAGGTGAAGTCATGTGGGATCTGGCTTTTGAAATGTTTCAACATAGGTCATGGGTGGTCTTCCCTCAGACAGGCCTGTGCTGAACACGAGGAGCCATCACCATGTGTGCTCAGCACATCCTGACCAAAGACAGAACATTATCCAAATTATTTTCAGGATAAAGGGAACCTTTCGCTCCTTCCTACAGACATATTTGTTATAGCAGTCTCTCTTGATTGCCATGTGAGCACTTTGGAGATGTCCCTGGACAAGGACAGGTGACTTCCTTCAGCAGCAACTTAGGCAAGGATGCAGCTGTCCCTGTTCCTGGCATACAGTGGTGATTGTGAAATGCATAGAGAGAAATTCTCCATGCAAAGGCAGTGCCAAGCCTACACCTCCCTTCTCCCCTCTCTGTCTGCTTTCATCCAGAAGATGCCACACAAGCCAGCCCCTTGCCCTGAGAAACAAGTGGAAAAATCTCACATGAAAGTGGCTGCCTGTCTGCCCAGTCAGTACTGGGTAGTGGACTTTGGACGATGGAGATGGGCAGACATGAGATGAGAAGAGAGTGTGTCATAGATACGGACTTCATGTGTTTGACCATCAGGTGGATAGGGTGGTCTGAGGCACAGAGAAGGTAACACCATGACATGCCATGGACCTATTATCCTTACTTTTGAATACCGAAAGAAGGATTTTGTGACACTGGGACAGTAGGAATGGGTCTGAGATGTGTTTCTGTGTGCTTGCAGATGCACTGCCTGCTCCAGCTGTGAAACAGCCCTGCATGGGATCTGTGGGGCAACGTGCCATCTTCTGCCTCTGATGTTGGATTGCAGTTGGATTGCATCTGCCAAGGATTTCCCAGGTTGTCTTATTTGTCCGCACTGCCCAAGGACATGACCTAAAGGGTTGGTGTGGTCTCTGTGGGCCTTAATAATTCTCATGGCAGCCTGGTTGGGGCACTGTTGCCACAGCACACCTAGTCTGCTCCAGGGCCATGACAATGTCCATGAGGATTTGGCCTTGAGAGGACCAAATGACTGCTGAGAGAGCAGTGAATGCACAGTGTAGACACAGCCATATGGATCCCAGTGCTAGGTAAGGATCATTTGAGCTCTGGCAGCTTCATCTAGCCTATGGAAAACTATCCTGACCTCCCTTTGTGGTGTAGAAGAGGGAGCGGGTGAGTTCAGGTTCATTGTGGCAGTTCCTGCAGTGCAGTTTTGTTAGAAGTGTTTATCCTGCTGGTAAAAACGTGGCATGACTGCACATGGGGTAAGATTCTGGCTCTAAATGCAGATGTGTGTATTAAAACCACGTTTTGGAAGTAGACTGTCTTTACAGCCTAAAGTACTACTAGTGTACCAGAAAAAATCTCGCCTCCTGCTTCCGAAGCGTGGTTGCCTGGTTTGGCTCTGCCTCCTCGCCATGTGAACTGGTAACCCCATCACCTTGTCTCATGTCACAGTCCCACAAGTGAACAGTGATACCACCCGGCTGTCAGCTCCTCACAGGGCAACTGCAGGCACAGAGAGGATAAGGCAACATGCCTGCAGTCTTCACCACCCCCACCCCCTCCAGACTTACAGCTGGTTTGGGGTACATCTGTGTCTTGGTAATTGGGAAATCTAATTAGATATCCTGGAGTCCTAATTAAGTGGCTTTTACGGTTATAAGAGATTTTGAAAATAATAATCTGTGAAGACTTGGGACCCATGTTCCATTTGTGTGTGCAGTTTCTATGGCTGTGCAAGTAAGTGCTGTAATTGCCTGTAGGAATTTATAGTGTTTGCCCAAATGGAAAAAATCACAAATAATCCCTAGCGTTCAGTTTTTAAGTCTCTGATTTTAGAATTAGAGAGACAGCTGACATAAAATACTGTACTTGAATAGAAACGCAAGAACAGCAAGAACAGCAATCACATTCTGTGTCTTTTCTGACAACTTGTGTATAAATTGATGTAAAGTTAAAATTTAGCAGCTATTTTAACACCTGGTTAACCCCCACAGAAATCCTTGGTAATGACTGAATACGTACCATGGCATGGAATATATGCTAATAGTGTTCCGATGAAGCAGCATTCACTGCAATTGCATCTCATTAGGTAAATAATTTCTGAGGGAGATATACTAATTAAGCGGTTTTCCTCATTATGTATTTCACGATTAAGAGGAGTTTACTATATTTACAGCAGTGCAAATAAAGCTATTCAGAACTAACCATGCCAACATTTACAGAACACAGAGAGAAATCGCTTATGCTTCTCCCTTCTTTGTTGCTAATTGTGAAGGGTATGTTTAGTTTCCCTAGGGATCCTTTCCCTCCTGTAATGAATAAAATGATCCCCAAGTTGTTAAAGTGTTTTGAGATCCTCTAGAATGTAAATGATTTCATAACTTTAAAATGCCAGTGTTATTCAGTTCTCTGAGCTATCTGCTGCTATCTAGCAGCTGATTTTTTGTTGTTGTTGCTGTTGCTGTTGTTGTTGTT